>NC_054381.1:128704304-129004304 GCF_017654675.1 Xenopus laevis
ATAAATTGACACTTCTTCACCATACTACAGTGAGTGCTGATCCTCTTAGTTGGGGTCAAGTACAAGGTACTATTTTATTACTACAGAGAAAAATGAAATAATATTTAAATATCTGGATTATTTGCTTAGAATGGAGTCTATGGGAGACATTCTGCAATTCAGAGATTTCTGGATAATGGGTTTTCAGATAATGGATCCCATACCTGTATATATAAAATAACAAAAAATAACCTAACAAAAGTATAAGCAGTGCAAACACTTAAGAACTGCTTGTTAGTTTTTTCCCCTGGAGAAAGATCACTATGATGTGATCGAAACGTTGGAATTTCTTTTGCTTGTCTATTAAAATCAGTTACTCTGAGCCTCTTGAGTGCTTTTATTCTGTTATTTTGTACACATTTTACCTGCACCTAGACATGCTGTGTTTTTGTCTTGTGTATATACACACATTTATTTATTTAGTGTATGTGTATATACATTTTTTTTGTTTGTTTGTTTTTTTTAAACCTTAAAAAGTACTGAACTGTTACAGATATACGTACATGCGCAGTGTATAGCCAGAAGACTGGTGAGATTTGTACTTCAAAACTGGTTCAGAAATGTATTTATATACACACTCCTCCCGTTAGTGACACACAAACATCCCATTAGCCAGTGCAAAGGCAACATAAACAGTAGTAGGAGGGGGAGGCAGGAAGTGATGCACCTAGTATCTTGCCCCTAGGCACCACGCTGCAATAACAAATTAAAGGCCACGCCAGAGCTCTTCTGCCTTCTCTTTCTCCTTATGTTAGTCTAATAACATTATCACAAAGGGAATAAATGGTTAGAGCGAAGAAGCATGAAAGGTACTCAAGCTGCACGACCTCCTAGGAAATATTTAGCCCACTTCCCCTCTATGTACAAATATCAAGGCACTGCAATCCTCACACCGTGTAAGGAATGTACATTCTCTGACAGAGCCTTCACAGATTTCATGACAGTCACTGAAGAGAATGATCAAACTTTTTAAGTCGGAGCAGTCAAACTGGTTTCTCAGGTTTTTTATCAAAAGGGAAACTCGCTGAGTATCTGCTATGCGGAGCTCCACCTCTGTATTTGTCAAGAAAAACAAGCACTATCACACCAGAAGTGCCTCTACTCTCTGGGGATAGTCACTGGTTTTGGCAATACTACAGTTTTAACACTCCTTTAATCTTTGTTCCTTTATACGTTCTATACTGTATGTTCCTTGCTGCACTGCATGCACTCTGCTAATGAACCTCCTATTCTTACCACCGTATCTGCAAGAGCCACTGACCTGAAGATAGATAAGCACAGTGTGTTTCTAGGTACTGCCCCAGTTCCATTATTATTATTAGCATTTAGCCCGGAATATATTCCACAGAGCGCATGTCAATCACAAGAGCTGATGATCTACAACATGAACATAGTTGCCAGTTTCATTTGTAGACTCCGTGGCCTTCAGTGGTTTGTGGGCTTTATTAAGCCCACCAGGGAATTTATATGAAGCCCTAGGCCTTATATACATATTTCTAAAAAAAAATTTATGCAATTAAGGGTGCCAAATATGAAATAAAAGATGTCTCACTCCATATTGCTTAATGCCAGTAACCTTTCACCCATGGATCTCTGGCTGCAGTGAGCTGTAGTTCAGCAACTGTTGGAGAGCCACAGACTGAATGTTTCCACTTTATATTAGGGTGACTACAAAAAAGACCATCTCCCAGCAATCCTAGCAAGAGATAGTGGTAGTTCTACAACATTTAAAGCATCCCAGGTTCCCCCTTCCTGCTTTATGGGGAAAAAAACGCACACGCATATTCTGCTTTTTGTTTTCTGTGCGGTGGGAGAGCTGCTCATTAGTCCCATTAAGTGTAAGCAGTGAATACGAAATGCATGGAACAAGTAAGGAAAGTTGCAGTAAGTAGCAATAATAAGGGGGGTAGTAACAATAGGAGACATTTATGAGAAGAGCAGCACTAGGAGCCGGAGAGAGAAAAAAATCATTATCTATGTAGATACAATGTGCTTACTCAGCAGCCTGACACAAAGTCAGCAAGTAAGTGCTTTGTAGCTTTCTCGTTACCTCCAGATCCGGCGTGGGGCGAGCTTTGTGTTACACTCAACCAAAGTCCGTGTTGGGGTTCATGTCTGGTGGAGAGGGAAAGTCAGTCTTCAGCAAGTGTGAGCGGAGCAATAGGAAGTGGTGACAATGTGATCAGCTGCTGCTGCTGGAGTCAAGGCTTCCGTCTCATGTCCAAAACCTTCTGCTCCACCTTCTCTCACTCCCTGACAGCCGTCCAATTGCCTTCCAGCTTGCTCTTTGTTTACTATGCAAAAAGATCACTCGCTGTAGTTTGGCCCAAAAGGCTGCAGCATTTTTTCTCTTACTTATGATTTCCTCTGGTGGGGAGGCACACTCCACTGACAGGAGATTATGCAACTAATCCTTCAATGCCGTCTCCTCTCATTAACCCATTAGGAAAGGATCACCGTGCAGCTGCAGCCAGGAGGCCTGCCACCCAACTGTGACAGAGCAAAGGCACCGTGCTACTAAGCTCCTACTGACCATTATAATGCAGAAACTGCCGTCAGAACAGGCAGCAGCAAAGCAGCAGCACAAAACACAGCGTTTAAAAAAAAAAAAAAAAAAAAA
This sequence comes from Xenopus laevis, assembly GCF_017654675.1. Lineage (NCBI taxonomy): Eukaryota > Metazoa > Chordata > Amphibia > Anura > Pipidae > Xenopus > Xenopus laevis. Next base: position 128,706,964 of record NC_054381.1, read on the forward strand.
AAAAGTTGTTAAAGGGGTGTTCTACCTTTAGGTAAACTTTTAGTATGTTGGACAATGGCAAATTCTAAGCAAATTCTCAGTTGGTGTTCGTTATTTATTTTTTTAGATATTTTTTTTTAATTATTTGCCTTTAATTATTTGACTGTTTATTGCTTTCAGATGGGGGGTCACTGACACCATCTAATAAACAAATGCTCTGTAAATGTACAAATTAATTATTACTACTCTTTATTACTCATCTTTCTATTCAGGCTCTCTCCTATTCATCTCCCAGTGTCAGATTCAAATGAATGCATGGTTGCTAGGGTAATTTGGATCCTAGAAACAAGATTGCTGCAATTACAAACTAAATAAAAAGCTAAATAACTCAAAAAACACAAATATTAAAAAATGAAAACCAATTGAAAATGGTCTCAGAATATCACTCTCTACAGACTACACCATACTAAAAGTTAACTCAAAGGTGAACAACCCCCCTAAGGGAGATTATTTGCATTATAAAGAAAAAGGATTCCTTTGTACAAATCTATTTTGTCAAACTGCAAAAAGTATTCAGCGACCCATCCACCAGTGGGAAAATGAATGGGCACTTTGTACATTAAAAAAATAAAACTTCCTATGAAAAAGTTCCTATATTTGCCCCCCAAAAATACACCACCTTTAAAAAAATAGTATATGTTAGCTGAAACATATTTTAGTGTGAATAGCAAGTGTTTGCCCCACTTATCACTTTAATTTCCTCACTTGAAGGCAGTGCTGCACACAGTCAATAGATTCAGCAATACTCACAAGATACCAGCAGGTGGCATAACATGGAGAATGGGCTGCTGAATATATATATATGGGGGCGTGACTAGCCAAAACTGGCTAATGGAAATATACAGTTATAGCTGAAGTTCGGACAACAACAATGTCTTCTCATAGCCTACACAGAGAGGTACCATTATACTTTGTTGCACACAGTGCTTAGTACAGAGAATAACAGTGCTGGTCAAGGACTTGATGGGGCTCATTTATAAACAATGGGCAAATTGGCACCTGGGCAGTAACCCAAAGCAACCAATCAGTGATTAGCTTTCAGGCAGCTGTAGGGTGACCACTAAAAGCAATCACCGGATTGGTTGCTATAGGTTACTGCCCGGGAGCAAATTTTCCCAGTGTTTATAAATGTGCACTCAATTTCACTAAAAAATGAGCAATTACACTGTATAAATAAAACAGAGCACACATTTAGAGGTAGTATCAACTTTTAGTTTAGGTCCATTGATAACATTTTAAAGGCGAACTGCCCCCTCTTTAGCACAAATTCATAAATACTTTTTGCCTACTGTTTTGATTAGGAAATATGCATGATTTCTGTTATCTTCTGCACTAAACGAGGAGACGTCTGAAACTGAAAGTAAAGTCACATTCTGCTTCCTGGTTTTTGCGAGCACAAGTAAAAGAAGCGCTTCACCCAGAGAAAAATGAAGCCTGCCAGTGTGCCAACACTACATTATACTAAAAGTTAACTCAAAGGTGAACAATCCATTCTTAGAGGGGTGGTTCACTTTTAAGTTGTCTTTTAGTACATTACCGAATGGCCAATTCTAAGCAACTTTTCAATTAGTCTTCATTATTTGTTTTTTTTTTATCGTTTTTGTATTATTTGCCTTTTCTTCTGACTCTTTCCAGCTTAAAAATGGGGTTCACTCTTATTCAAATATACACATGGTTGCTAGGGTAATTTGGACGCCAACAACCAGATTGCTGAAAATGCAAACTGCAGAGCTGCTGAATAAAAAGCAGTATAACTCAAAAGCCACAAACAATAAAAAGAATTAAGACCAATTGCAGATTGTCTCAGAATATGTCTCTACATTATACTAAAAGTTAAAGGGATACTGTCATGGGAAAATATGTTTTTTTCGAAACGCATCAGTTAGTAGTGCTGCGCCAGCTGAATTATTAACTAAAAACATTTTTTTTATATTTAATTTTGAAATCTGACATGGGGCTAGACATATTGACAGTTTCCCAGCTGCCCCCAGTCATGTGACTTGTGCTCTGATAAAATTAAATTACTCTTTACTGCTGTAGTGCAAATTGGAGTGATATCACCCCCCTCCCTTTCCCTCCCAGGAGCCTAACAACAGAACAGTGGGAAGGTAACCAGATAGCAGCTCCCTAACACAAGATAACAGCTGCCTGGTAGATATAAGAACAGCACTCAATAGTAAAAGCCAAGTCCCACTGAGACTGATTCAGTAACATTAAGTAGGAGAAATAACAGCCTGCCAGAAAGTAGTTCCATCCTTAGGTGCAGGCACAAGTCACATGACTGGGGACAGCTGGGAAACTGACAATAAACTGATGTGTTTTGAGAAAAACATGTTTTTCCATGACAGTATCCCATTAACTCAACGGTGAACAACCCCTTTAACACGTAACATTGTTCCGAGCTCAGCTCTCCAAACAGCAGACAGAAGGCTGCCAGTTGTATACCTACTTGATAGCAACTGCAAGCAATGGCAGAAAATATACATAGATAGAAATTTAGATACAAATGAAAGGAGGATATACTGCACAAATGAGACCTGCCGTCATACCAAGGCGCATTTTATACAGAGGCCATAACAACTTCCCATACTGTGGGGAAGGCCGGCCTGCTTGGTTGAGGGACGCAGCATAGATTGGGAATTTGGGAACGATTTGGGGAGAATGTTTATTCGCTCTTCTAAATACACCACATGCAGTCAAGCAGGGTGGGATTGTGAATAAAAATGTATTTGCTGCCTATACATAAGAGAATCATAAGATTGAGTTTATGGTCATTTCAGCCATATACGTTTGTACAGTACACAGTGAAACGAAACAACGTTCCTTTAGGACCATGGTGCTACACACAACATAGAAGTACTGGACAACAGACAAAAAGTGCAAGTGCAAAAATATGCAACTCCTGCAAGACAGGACAGCACAGTGCAAGGACAGGACAAGACAGTGCACACTCAGCAGATGTTATATGTTAAGTAGTAAGTAGTGTGATATGATAGTAGTAAGAACATGATAAAGAAAGTGCAGATGTGCTCATAGAGAACAATTGTATCCAATGGCTATTTAGTTATACAATGGCGTACAGTGGCTGTGTAACGTTGTGGTATATAGTAAGCTCACATGGAGTGTGTGTGTGAGAGAGATCTGTCCGGTCCCTGAGTATTCAGGAGCCTTATGGCTTGTGGGAAGAAACTGTTACACAGTCTGGTAGTGAGGGCCCTAATGCTTCGGTACCTTTTTCCAGATGGCAGGAGTGTGAACAGTGAGTGTGAGGGGTGTGTTGGATCAGCCACAATGCTGGTGGATTTATGGATGCAGCGAGTGGTGTAAATGTCCGTGGTGGAAGGAAGAGAGACACTTATGATCTTCTCCGCTGTCTTCACTATCCTCTGTAGGGTCTTGCGTTCCATGATAGTGCAGTTCCCAGCACAGACAGTGATACAGCTGCTCAGGATGCTCTCAATAGTCCCTCTGTAGAAGGTTTCGAGTATGGATGGTGGGAGATGGGATTTCTTCAGCTTGCGCAGGAAGTAGAGGTACTGTTGGGCTTTCTTGGCTAAGTAGCTGGTGTTGTGGGACCAGGTGAAGTTCTCCGCCAGGTGGACACCAAGGAATTTGGTGCTTTTGACAATCTCCACATTAAAGCCGTCGATGTACAGTGGCAGGTGGTCACTCCTAGTATTCCTAAAGTCAATAACCATCTCCTTTGTTTTGTCTACATTGAGAGACAGGTTGTTGGCTCTGCACCACTCTGTTAACCGCTGCACCTCCTCTCTGTATGGTGACTCGTCATTATTGCTCATGAGACCCACCACGGTTGTGTCATCAGCAAACTTAATGATGTGATTTGTGCTGTGCATGGCTGCTAGTCATGTGTCAGCATACATTCTTGGGACTATGGCTGATACATCAATGTTTCTCTATAACTAACTTTTTTGGAGCCAATGGCATCTGTGAGGAAAGGCTGAGCCTCTAGAATGGAGAGCTGAGCTAAAAAAAGTCAAACAACGACTGCCCTAAGGCCAGTGACACCCCCTTCCCTGTGACGGATAGTTACTTTGAATAGAATGCAAACTAATAGCTGCCCAACAATAAAAAGCACTGACTCGAAAGTTGAAACCTGTGTATAATGGAAGGGTTCCACATAACTGCATGAATACAGAAGTGTTTACATAAGCACTTTCTTCTGATACCTACCTGAAAGGATGGAGACTTCGCTAGATAAACTGTTTGCTTAACAGACAAAAAGACTGCATTCCAGGATTCCAGGAAAGTGGAGACAAAGGATTGCACAACACCTACATGCCAGTCAGTACAGCCATATCACCATCAACTAATGAGCAGAAAGGAAAGATGCAACTGTGAGGGGCTTTTTATCAGTGAGGGTGAGAGGAAAAAGGGGTCCCTTTTGGCATGGTCGATAGCATCACTAGGGGTAGCACAATGACATTAGCCCCTACACCTGCTATACCGGATCAGCAGAGAGATACACTTTGTACCACTCACTACATTTCCCCCAGCAACACAATACTTTCTGCATTCAACAGGAAAATAGGTTAAAAAGATTCATAAAAAAGAGAGATGCGGGGAGGAAGGGTGCCAGTGCACAAGAATGCCATAGATGAGCATCGGAAGCAATTATGTCTCATAATACTTCCTGTCAACTTGCTAAATCTGGCTGAAAACCTACGTTGTGGGACAAGGAATGTCTGGTGAGAACTCTTCTCTGCTCTCTTCGTTTTCCGAAGTTTCCTCGTGAGGCAACTTCGGGCGAGTTCGGAAAACGAAGTTCTCCGAGTGCCATCCCGAGTCTAATCTCCCTGATCCTCCACGTGTGTCTCTGCCCTAAAGGTCTACTGGTAGATCCTGATCCACCTTTTGGCCACCCTTGGTATAGAGAGAGCAGTAAGAGCAAGTAAATGAAGGGGGAATTTCACTGCATACATTTAGGTTTTTCATAAAAACGGTAAAGATATTATCTGTTGTTTTGAAAATTTATGACGATCCCTAAGAGCCTCCCAAAAGAAGCCCAGACCACTTTGAGCATGTGCATGGTCTTGGTCTTGCAAAGATGGTTTAACAACGTTACAAAATGATGAGCCCCTGTGGCCAAGTTTGAAAGCAAAAATCATTTGTTTTATTAGGCTTGTGGTGCAGTAGGTTCATGTTTCTGTTTAGTATACAAAATACAGCATTTCAAGCATTATTCTATTTTAGAATTTAGTTACCCTTTAATATACATTGCAAAAGTGTTGTAAAGGTGGCCATATACGTAGAGATCTGCTCGTTTGGCGATTTTCTCCCCAATATGCCCACATTGAGGTGGGTGATATTGGGCTGATCCAATCATGGGCTCTAGGGCCCACGATTGGATCATAATGCAGGCAATAAGGGAGGTCAGATCACGGGACTGCATCAACAAACATCCGACAGGATTTTTAACCCTGCCTGAGACACCTGCCCGACTTTTGGCCAGATAGCGATCGGAGGGCCCCGCACACGTCTGTCGGTAGTTTTTTGTTGGCAGCTTTTATTGGACCGTGTATGGTCAGCTTTAGATCAGTCTGAGCAATTGTACATTCCTTTGTTTTGAGGGTTTACATTTCCTTTAAATCTGTTTCTAGCCAGCAGTGCTGTGATTGAAACTGGCAGAAATTCTGCTTTTATTGTGTAACAAGTGAAAGAGAAACAGTCACATGGATATTGGTAAATATACTGTGTTGCATACTCCTTACCAGCAATGGACTGTCTGTGCCATGCTCCACCTACTTATGGATGCCACTGGAAAGCCATGCCTTCCCCATTTGAAGGAGAAACTGGCAAGACCCAAAATCACAATTCCTCATCTCAATAGGCACCATAGCTGCTGATTGGGGAGAAGAGAGGGACAGCTCAACTCAGCAGCCTAATGAAATCACTAGATCTGCACCCACAGAAGCTGAGAAAGGTACTCTTGTGAGTAAAGTGCCGTTTTTCTCAGCCAATATCACTTTCACTTTGATGTGGCTTGTAGCCAACATAACAGCACAAGGAAGTGATGCATTGCTAGCAACTAGATAAAAACTAAAAACATGAAGCAAAGCAAGAGCAGAGTCCAGAGGTCACATATTCCAACCTTGACTGCACATTACTGATTTATCAGTATTATCGTCCCATGATGCACTCTGTAACGAGTAGGAATGGGAGATTCTGCTAGCAGAAACATATAGGATGAGGATAAAGCCAGAGAAAAGCTTTTAGCAGCCAATCAAAGACAAGAGGAAGCGTGCAAACAGCAGGGACATGTGATACCATCATTTCACAGATATCCCTCTTATTCACTCTCATAATGACTAATAAATTACAGCTAATTACTGACATAGCTATTATGAAACCCACTTATTCAGAGATAATGTTACTCGCCGCTAGGATGCCTATCCCTCTTATCTCCGCAGGCCATCTTCCAAACAAGCTCTGTTAAGCCAGTGGATTCATTGTGGGTTTAACTAATGCGCTTAAAGAATAAATTAGCTGGTCCTTTAGCTAAATCTTAATTAATCTGCCACTCTTTGTCACTAGTTCATGCACAGGAATAATAATACCTGCTTCCCCACAATGCCACACTAGGAGTTTAGCTTTTCCAACTTATTTTCAATAACATTTACATTGAATATATGAATGAATGAATTTATATCTGAGGTATGGATTGAATATCATAAACAGGCCCAAGATGGGCAAGATTCCCAATTAATGCATTGATAAAAATCTATTTTTTGTACATATGTTGTTGGCAAATCCCAAAACCAAATAAAGTTTCATCCATTCATCAAAAGTTATGTATTTATTTTTTTGTACGGCATTATATTAGGCTAGGGACAGACAATGTTTAGTAATGGGGATTCTCCTCAGGCAGAGAATGCCCTGCTTCTTATCTCCTTGCCTTTCAACTACAGGCAAAATGTTTCTGTGCCAAAATACACCGCATCTGCCTGCACCCAAGCAGAAACAACGCTTTTGGGTGCAGGCAGACCAGGAACAGAAGAGCAGCGGGACAGCGGATGCTCGGCCTGGGTTTCTCCATCGTCTGGCCCTGGCCTTATTGTAGTTTGGCCCCCCAAGCACTTGCTTTACTGAATAACCTAAAAAAAAAAACAGTTGCACAGCACTGACCTACAGAATAGAGGGGAAGGAACCATTTAACACTGGAATTACAAAGTAAAGCAACATCTGATTAAGCAAGGGGCTTCTGTTAAACTTTGTACATAAAGAAAGGAAACCAAAGAGAAACAGATGAACATGAAAATATATGCACTAACAGTGTGACACTCAGTGTTAAACTGAAACACTCATCTCATGATCTCCGTTTAACAAAAAGCTTAGAAAGTACTTACATTTTTTGGTGTTACTGTTCCTTTAACTGTGACAGTTTGGCACCTCAGGCTACTGTTGTATCCCTTTATCAGTCAATGGCCCACAAGAATGTCAACAAAACCAGGAGTGCCAAGCGATCAGGTGGCTGCTGGTGCTCACTGCCAGATGTCTGGTGCACAAAGCAAATATCCAGGATAACCTCCAACAATTTAAATCCAATTGCATTAATTCCCACTATGATGTACAGGGGCAGCATATCATCACTGGCCTGACAGGTAGACGTGTTCCATTTAGTAACCATAGAAAAGATCCTTTTATCCAGTTCAGGCATGGACAACGGAAAATACTTTACATGGGACTCAACTACAATTTCCAGTATCCCGTGGGCCCTTAAGACTTGCAGTACAACTTCAGGAGGGCTGCTAGTTTCCCATGACTGACCTAGCTGCAGCCCAGCAAAAGGTGTTTTAGGGTCAGTCCTCACGAGCAGAGCCTGGCGACTAATCCCTCTTCTTCTGGGCGACAATCTCCCCAAACTGCCTTTGCGTGTCTTCCTGCGAAAAGTCGCCTGTACTAAAGCACACGCGGCACTTCGTTTACCGAAGTCGGCCGAAGTTTCCTCGTGAGGCAACTTAAGGCGACTTCGAAAAACAAAGCGCAGTGTTTGCATTAGTGCAGGCGACTTTTCATTATAGCGGACGGGAAGACACGAGATGATCCACATTACAGAACAACTGAACATCCCATCACTGTTTTAATCAAGTGAACGAGCAGACTCATTGCAGCAGACATTATTTCAGTGGATAAAACACTGTAGCTGCCATTATCCTAAAGGTGGCCATAGACGTAGAGAGACATGGTCATCGATAAACGAGCGTATCTCTACGTCGCCAAACGAGCGGATCGCTCCCCGATATGCCCACATTAAAGTGGGTGATATTGGGCTGATCGATCGTGGGCGCTAGGGCCCAACAATCGGATCAGAATGTATCCGATATGGGCGGTTGGATCGCGGGACCGCATAGATGCATAGATGCGGCTGCAATCCAATGGGATTTTTTAACCGGCCCCGATGGATTGCACAACACACCAGCCAAGACTCGGTCTGTCTGCATATTTTATTGGAACGTGTATAGGGGCCTTTCGGGTGATCGGCTTATAACCCTAACTGAAATGTTGGTGGTGATGTTTCAAATGGGTACAGGCTAGGTGCTCCCAACAATCCCTGGTACAGAGTCAGACACAACACAGCTCCTGAATTTTTAAGCTCAATTTCTTCAACATGCATCTGAGAAAATGGTTTAATAATGACACGTTAATGGTTAAATGACTTCTTCCTGGGTGCATTACAGAGCCACTTTACTACGCTGATGCAATGCCTAATATGTACTCTGACATCATCTGATACAGGTATAATATCTGTTATCCGGATAGCAGTTATTCAAAGAGCTCCGAATTACAGGAAGGCCATCTCCCATAGACTCCATTTTATTCAAATAATTCAACATGGGCAGATAAACTGCCGAGGGCCAAACAAGTGGATCAGCCCGATATGGCCCTACATGTAACATGTTGGTGACCATACATAGCTGATCCAATCGCTTGGCCCTCGGGCCATCAGTGGGATCATAACGAAGGTCAATGCAGGCCATCTTGAGAGAACTACATCAACAAACCTAAGTGGTCCTCACCCTAGTAGGATTTTGTTGGGGAGGAGCATTGGCGAAAGGTGGCAACCCTAACAAGAGCGCAAGAACAAATACTCTCCTAGAGGAATTTCTCCAGGTTTAGGGTGGCACTCTACCACTATAAAGATGCAGAGCAGACATGGTGGCATCTCACTGGCTATATCACCTTGTCCATACTAATATGTCACATAGGTAATTTCTTTATGTCACATAGGTGATTTCTTTGCGTATAGCGAATTTTTCCCACTACAATTCTTTGCTCTCAATAAGATGCTGCTAACTGCACAAACCACTAAATCTGGGCTGAAGTTTTTGTAGCTACAAGCCATTTTAGAAGGCAAATAGTCTCTTCCTGAGCAGGTTCTAGCAGAACGGCAGGCTAGGGCTAAGTGCAAGAACAAAGTTTATTTGTGAATCTTCCGATTTAATCATTGAATCATGGGGGGGGGGGGGTGAGGCTTGATCTGTGCATAAAAAATGAAAAGGTGCATCAGAATTGTATATTCTGCGCAGTTCAAAGGGTTGTTCGTCTTTATATGATAGCTTAAAGAAATGTGTTCATGTACCTTTTCTGGTTATTTTATTTGGGTTTTAAATTATTAGCAATACATTTCTGATGATTTCCAGAAGTGGCGTAAATACCCCACACCAGGCCACCCGGCCAATAAATCTTTGGAGAGCCCCAGTACACATCTGCAATAAGACCCCCCCCTGTAGCCTGGCTCCCCACCAGTTCGCACCACCCGCTTGCTCGCTTTTAGGTAGGACAGCAGCTAGGGAGCTAGAAGAAATAGACCCAGCAGTCTGGGACCCCCACAACTGTGGGATCTGCTTCCTCTATAGTTAAGCCACTGATTTCCAGCCTGCAACTAAAAATGGCATCTGGTTGTCGGGTCCAGGGCACCATCAGAAACCGGGAATCCCAGTACTAATAAGTTAGCAGGGCCTTCCCTCAGGGTGTCTGGGTTTATAGACACTTGCCCATCTGGGCAATTGGGCTGTTGGCTGTGCCAAGTAAAGCAGGGCCCAATGCCCCCTCCCCAATCATTCCAGGTCTGTCAAACCCTGTCTGCTCCATCAAAGAATCACCCCGTATAGTTAAGGTGGCCACAGACATTACAATTTCCAGGAAAGATCGTTCGTTTCAATACACACGTGTAGAGCTGAATCATTAGCTATACAGACAGAAACAACAGAATTCTACCTGTATCTGACGATTCAGCATTAACAATGGCCTTCAAAGGCACCCAATTAAAATTTTATGGCTAGCACGATTGACGAGCTGACTGATATACAAGTCTTCTGCTGATATTGGTTGGCTTGTCTCCCACCATACACGCACCAAATATTATACGAAAATTAGTTTCATACAAACTAATGCCCACCTTTACACTGACCGAAGCAACCAGAAGACCAATTGACTGTTTTAATTTTATTGTTAGTTATAATTTATTGCTTTATTTTCCTACTTACCATCTGTTCTCCAAGTCTGGAATTCCAACCTTCCAAACTGCTGCCTGGTTGCTACGGTAAATAAGCCCTAGCAATTAAGCCCACAGTAAAAGTTATTCAACAAAACCATACAGAACAGGGCGGCTATACCAGAACGACTCTATATAAATATTCAATTAAACAAATGTATCTACATTTGCTTATCTGTGTGGGTAGAACAATCAGTGGTTTTTGTAAAGGAAACCCTTAAAACTGGAAATGAATTGTATTTTGCAGGGCTTGTGATGAAATTGTAATCATTCTATTTTGTAGCATATTTAGGAAAAACTATTTAATGTTGGCGTATCCATGCAAGGAGATAAAATTGTTACACGTATATTTTACTAAATACCCACTGGCTTTCTTAAGTCAAACACTAAAGCTGCATTCTTCTATAGGGTTTAAGAACTGATGTTGCTGTTTTGGAACAGTTGCGCCTTGTAAGGCAACTCAGAATGCCGTCACTTACACACAAACAAGTCTCTCTTGTCACAAAAATGTTTGCTTACATATAGAAGATTTTCCATAACTTGCCGTGCATATAACGGCCTCCCCCACACTATTCATACCCTTTACATGTAACCAAAAATGTGAAGCAATGGAAAGAAAATGATTGTGACTATTCTTGTTTCCTTTAAAATATTTAAAAATATATTAAAATCAAGTTTAAAAACTAGCAGGTTGCAGTCTATATTTTCACTGTGATCAATGAACTTACTACACCCCATAATTTCCCCTTTAGTATCTCTCAATGCTGCTATATTCTATTTACACCATCCATCATTCAGCTCAGTATTTATAACTATGTTTAAGCTGTGCTCCCACATATAGTTTTTTATTTTCCTTTTAAATAAGAATCTGTGCATAGCATGCAATGGGTTTAGTTGCACTTTAAGTCAAAGTGATCCACATTACACAAAAGACCAAGCTATCTAGATAACAGACTCCATATCTATTTTTCTATAAAATCTCTCTCTGGGGCAGAACTACATTTTATCAAATTTCCCAGAGCAAAATCTTTGCAAGTAATGTTGGGCCTGCCATGTGCTCGTTGTTACAAAATAATCATTTTTAAAGGCGCTAGTTATGCTTGGAGTAATGGGAATCCCTGTGCAGTGACTTATTCCACTTTTATTGCAAAATGTCGCTAAAACGACAAGCTGCTCCTTCGAGAGACAATTTATATAAATATTTGTATCAATAGAAGACATTTTAAAAAAATATAAATTGTAGTAGTTATTTTGCAAGAATGTAATATTGCTGGGGAAGACACATTTTCTCTTGTTTCTTTTGCTTGCAGTTGTACACACAGGGTTTTCTATAAGGCTGCTATAAGTTATCAAGGCCAGAGGACTGGGACCATAAATAAAATAAAAGGGATTGAAAGTTTTAATATTAATGTTATTTAATGCCATTCAGACAGCCTTATAACAGAATACTGGGGGCTAGAAGCAGGGTCACCATTTAATAATCAGGTAGGGTGACCCAAAACCAATTGGTAACATTGCCTCTGCAGGCTTTTGTGCCACCTTTGGCAGATGGGTACAGTGAAATGCAGTCTATGCAAGTCCTAACTGGGTAGGTGAAGTGAAGGGTAACCCTCTCTCAATTTTGTTGGCAGATTTTGCAGCAAGGGCCATATTTTTATATAGGCACTGATGGGCCACCGACTATCAAATCCCTATATAGAAAATATAGCCCTGCAAACATCTCTATGCCATATTTAAAGGAGAAGGAAAGGTTAAACTTAAGTAAGCGTTATCAGAAAGGTCTATATAAATACACCAATGCTGGCCATAGACGCAAAGATCTGATCGTACGAATTGAGGATTCGTATGATTTTCGGACCGTGTGTGGAGAGTCCCGACATTTTTCGTCCGGCGGAGATCGGTCGTTTGGTCGATCGGACAGGTTAGAAAATTTCTGTCGGCTGCCGATAATATCTCTGCGTGTATTGCCGATCGTACGATTTTCAGTGGGAGACTGTCACTAGCTTTGGTTGGACATAGATATCGTACGATTGCTGTCAGGGGCAGAACATTGCTGATCTGTTCTTTTACTAATCTGACTGGTAAGTCTTTGATCTGAATGGTTAGTGGTGGGTCGGGAGATGGGAAAGTCCGATCGTACGATGATTCGTACGATCGGATCTTTGCATCTATGGCCAGCTTAATGCTGCTCTGAGTCAAAAGAAATACATTTCTTTCCTTCTATTGTGTACACATGGGCTTCTGCATCAGACTTCCTGTTTTCAGCATAAACCTCCAAGGCTAGGGCTTGAGCATGCTCAGTTTGCTCCTCCCTGCTGTAGTCTGAGCCCAGAGCTATAAGTGAGCAGGGAGAGATGTCACAACAAGCTAATATGGCAGGTGCTATCCTAAACGACCAGAACTTCTGGAGCTGTTTACTCTGGTATGCCAGCATAGGAGCAGTTCTCTCTGAAAGTGTTCTTCTGCCATTCCCCTTAACAGCCATTTAACATTATGTCATTTTTTTTAATCCCCTTCAATTAGCTTCATTTTCCCATCCTCACTCGCTTAGAGGAGCCCGTGTAACAGCCTAAAGTTTGGGTTTTGCAAATGTGACAACCACTAAAGGTGAAATGAGGTAATTAGCACCAGGGACTTTACAAAACATTGTTTATCACTTGACAAATTAAAGGGTGTCCACATTTTTGTACATGGCTCAATTACTATTTCTTTATTCTTATGTTTTAAAAGTTGTGAGATAAAGTATAACTGTGCATTAACATTTCCATATATGTTGTTAAAACACTGATCCCTGCAGTAGTTGTTCCTACTTATTAATTATAAAATTAACTACATTTGTTAGCATGAGGTCCACACTTTTGCATTCAGTTGTCCATAACAAATTATTTTGCCTTTAAAGGGGTTGTTTCACCTTTGAATTAAATTTTAGTATGATTGAAAGAGTGGTATTCTGTGATTTTTGAGTTATTAAGCTTTTTATTAAGGAGCTCTCCAGTTTCAGAAACCTGGTAGCAAGGGTCAAAATTACCTTAGCAACCATGCACTGATTTGAATAAGCGACTGGAATATGAATAGGAGAGGCCTGAATAGAAATATGACTAATAAAAGTAGCAATAACAATAAATGTGTAGCCTTAAAGCGCATTTGGTTTTTAGAAAGGATCAGTGACCCCCATTTGAAAGCTGAAAAGAGACAGAAAAAGGAGGAAAATAATTTCAAAACTATAAAACAGAAAAAATAAAAGTCAATTGAAGGGTTGCTTAGAATTAGCCATTCTATAACATTCTATAACATACTAAAAGTTAACTCAAAGGTGAACCACCCCTTTAAGGTGTAAGGTTCCCTGAACAAGGACAGACAAGTAGGCTGCACATATTTTAGATGATGTTAAAGGTGGAAAAAGAATGTTACAGAACACATAAAGTGAAAAACAAGGACACAGAAGAAAACTGAGAATTAGAAGAGCTGAAGTTATAGGCAAGAATAAAGCCTGAGGACATGCACTATCAGAAGGAGGCCAAAGAAAAATCAAGGTGTCAGAAGAGGGCTGGAAACACATTGGCAGAAGCAGGTACAGGGCTTAGAACAGGATACAGGAACAAGGATGCAAGAACAGGATTCAGGAACAAGGATAACCATAGCACACCCTGGAGCTACTCACACTCAACTGATGAAGATGATACGTTTGGCCAAGAAGTATATAGTTAAAATATCTCACGTTACCTGTGTAATATGTATAGTATCTCCATTGTTCTCCACAGGCGGTTTTAAATGGGCACTATGGACTGCTAAATAAAATGCACCCTCCAACCACATCCATTTAATAAAACACGTTTTACAGAAGTAGGTAGGAATGTGTGCTTGTGCATATTCATTAATGCTGTATCTCTATGTTTCCCCCCTACCTGGATACTTTTTCTTCCTATCTGGTCGCAAAGTATTTTAATAGGACACTGCATCTTGTGCACATGTTTAAAGGAGAACTAAACCCTAAAAATGAATATAGCTAAAAATGCCATATTTTATATACTGAACTTATTCCACCAGCCTAAAGTTTCAGCTTGTCAATAGCAGCAATGATCCAGGACTTCAAACTTGTCACAGGGGTCACCATCTTGGAAAGTGTCTGTGACACTCACATGCTCAGTGGGCTCTGAGCAGCTGTTGAGAAGCTAAGCTTAGGGGTTGTCACAAATTATCCAGCAGAAAATGAGGTTTGTCTGTAATATAAGATGATGCTACAGGGCTGTTTATTAAATTCTGATGCTAGTTGCACTAGTTTCTGTGCTGTCATGTAGTAATTATCTGTATTAATTACCAATCAGCCTTATATTGTGACATTTCTATTCTATGTGTACTGTATATTGTTGGTTGGTTCCATAAGCTCAGTAAGTGACAGCAGCACAGAGCATGTGCAGTGAATCAGCAGAAAAGAAGATGGGGAGCTACTGGGGCATCTTTGGGGGCACAGATATTCCCTGATAAAGGGCTGTGGTTGCCTTGGGCTGATACAGAAGCCAAAAACATAATGTACAACATTTCTAGCTACCTCTTTAGTTAAGCTTTAGTTCTCCATTAAGTGATGTCAGAATAAGTGCTGTTTCTAAATTCAAACATGGAGTGAGCTCTCGATTAATAGTTTTCATTGTTTGATGGTATATACCATATTGTGCTCTCTCTGGCAAGGTATAATAAAAACTACAGATGCCCACTAGTCAGTTGGCAAAATTACATAAAAATCTGTCAGAATCCGAGTTTGGCTTCGATTTGGAATATAAGGAAATATGTCCAATAACAGCCAGGCAGAATGTCCAAACTAACAGACTAACTCCAGAGCTAAAATAATTAAGTAATCCCAATGAGCTACATTAAGGGGCAGATTTATTAAGGGTATTTTTTATGGTCTAAACCAGGTTTTTTATGGTCTAAACCATAAATTCAACTAGGGAATTATCCAAACTTGATTTGAGTTTTGTTTTTTTAAAATTTGATTTTGATTTTCAAGATTTATCATGCTCTGGCCCTTTAAGAATCAAATTTGACTACTCGCCAGTAAAACCTGCCAAATTACTGTTTAAGTCAATGGGAGAGGTTCAGGAATCAATTCGGAGATGTTTGCAGCCTTCCTGACATCTGAGTATTTTTTGGAGAAAAAAACTCAGAGTTTGATTGAATCTGAAATCAAAGTTTTCTGGTCTGAGTTTAAAAAATGTGATTTTATTAATACATTTCCCCATGTCAAATTTCAAATTAAATCAGGGATTTTAAAAAACTCATTTGTCACCAGATGCACTCACTGGAAAATGGCTGCACATATTCCAAAATGAATAATGGATTTATTCATAGATTAAGGCAGAGGTCCCCAACCTTTTTCACCCGTGAGCAACATTCAGATGTAAAAAGAGTTGGGGAGCAGCACAAACATGAAAAATGTTCCTGGGTGGTGCCAAATAAGGGCTGTGATTGGCTATTGGTAGCCCCTATGTGGACTGGCAGCCTACAGGAGGCTCTGGTTGGCAGTACATCTGGTTCTTATGCAACCACAACTTGTGCCCAAGCCAGGAATTCAAAAATAAGCACCTGCTTTGAGGCAACTGAAAGCAACATCCAAGGAGTTGGGGAGCAAAATGTTGCTCACGAGCTACTGGTTGGGGATCACTGGATTAAGGTCACTTAAAGGACCAGTAACATCAATTTTTTCCTTTAAAAATCGTTAGTATATAACGAAAAAAAAAACAAATAAAAACAAATTAAACTTTTAAATCGCTAAGTCTTTTTTAAGAAATAACTTACAGAAACTCCGCTTGCTCTCCTCTTCAGAAAAGGCGAACCGGTGATCCATTGTGTGGTGCTCGATTTTTCCTCCCTGCCTCCCTTATAGGAGTTAGCCAGGGAGGAGAAATCAAGCTGAGTTATTTCTTAAAAAGACTTAGCAACTTAAAAGTTTAATTTGTCTTTGTGTTTTTTTTTCGCTCTATACTAACGAATTTTTTTAAAAAAAAAAAAATTGATGTTACTGGTCCTAGGGTATTTTCCAGCAAATATATTGTAAAAAAACCAAAAAAAAACAAAGTTTAGACAACTCACAGATTTTCTCAAAGTTAATACCAACAATATCTACTGCTCCCATATTAAAAAATAAATAAAGAAATTAAAAAAAATGACCCCTCCTCTATCCATAACTATGTCCAATCATAATCCTGGAAGGTAATTATTTATACATAATACAGTGCAATGGCACACACAACATCAACCTAGGACAAATCTTTCTTCCTGTGCAAAATAATTTATATTATTTTAAACTTTGGGTTTCACAACCTAACCAGCCTGTTAAAAGGGTTTTTCACCATCCAACACTTTTTTCAGTTCAGTTGGTTTCAGACAGTTCACCAGAAATAAAGACTCTTTACGATTACTTTCTATTTTCTACGCGTGACCTTTTTTCTAATACCGAAGCGTAACATTTAATTTTCCACCTTCAAAGGGCAGAGACACACACTGCTATTTCAGGAGATTAGTCTTTTTCGGGCGACTAATCTCCCTGAACTGCCTTCCCGTTGGCTAGACTGAAAAGTCACCTCACGAGAAAACTTCGGGCGACTTCGGAAAGCCGAAGCGATCCAAGTGTCATCCCGCCGGCGATTAAGATTCTAGCCGGCGGGAAGGCTTTTCAGCGAGATTAGTCGCCCGAAGAAGCGATTTGTTTGTCCCTGCTGAGAAGAATCCTTGAGTTTCATTAAAGGCAGCTGTTAGAATTGAAAGATTTGATAGAATTGATGGAGAGAGGTTTTTAAAGCAATCTTAAGACATTATTGGGGGAATGTAATAAAAGTCGGTAACGGAAAAAATATTCGCAATGCGAAAAGTTATGCCTCTGTACAAACAAATTTGCCTTTGTGCGAATTAAATATATCTTTTGCGAACCCGGAAACGGTTTAGCGACCACTTCCGACAGTTGAAGAAGGTTTGCGAATTTTATAGTTTGCGCCAGTGCAATGTAATAAAACTTCTTACTGAAAAAGTTGTTATGTTTGCTTCAAAAGATTACGACACCTTCAAGCACTTCTTAAAAGTGTGCAATGCGCAATTAAAATTCGCAATGTAATAACAGTTTAAGGAAGAGTATTACGTTGCGAAATTAGACTTTTTATTCTTATTTGTGCAAATTGTTTTGCTCTTTGTGACTTTTATTACATTCCCCTAAAAGAATTAACAGTCAAAGCTATACTGTATAAAAGATAACAAGGGGAATGCATATTATTTGCACATAGATTGGACATGGAAGTGAAGAGGGAAATGTAAAATAGTTTTTCCCCACTGTTTGTCACGCAGTACACAAACCTATATACCCCCCCCCCTCTTGTTCAACATGAGTTCAATGAATAGGGATTGTGCTGAATGTTCTTGATGCCTATAATTTAATCACAAAAAGTTTTTTCTTGTTACTTCTTGAGCTAAATAGGGCAAACAGGGAGACAAAAGCTCCACCATGTTTGATCCTTGCAAGGCAAATATTTATATTTCTATTGCACACAAAATCTATGGCCTCCTCCTTATCTATAAGCCAAAACACTCACACAAGGGTTGGGGCAGACGGGCAGATTCGGGGAAATTTAGTCGCCTGGTGACTAATCGCCTCTTCTGCGGGGCGACAATCTCCCAGAACTGCCTTCCGTCTGCCTTCTGCCTGCTTGAATGAAGAATTGCCTGCGCTAATGCAGTTGCGGTGGTTCGATTTCCGAAGTCGCCCGAAGTTGCATCACGCGGAAACTTCGGAAATCAAAGTGCCGGGAGTGCATTAGCACAGGTGATTCTTCATTCAAGCAGGCAGTACGGGGAGATTGTCGCCCCGTTGAAAAGCGATTAGTCCCCAGGTGACTAAATCTCACCGAATCTGCCCGTCTGCCCCAACCCCAAAGGTGAAGGGAGATAGTGTTTGATATAGAGCAGAACATTTCTAATTAAACTAACTAAACTAATTAATGGTAAGATAGGTTTTGAAAGCCAAAAAAATCTTCCATAAGAAAAGTAACTGAAATTGTATGCATTTTTTAACCCTTTAAGTGCCAGCAGAATTTCACATTTTGGTTACGCGAAATGCCAGCCGTTTTTAAGCATTTTGTGCTCTCTCACTTTAGGGGCATTTTCTGAGGGGAAACCTATAGTTTACCTAGGAAAACTATACATTGTTTTTTTCGGTAGAAACTGAGCTTTCTAAATCTGCCTGAGTTTTCATGTATTTCCACCTGTGCAAAAAAATTTATAGTGCTAAATAACAAAAAAAAATGAAAAATTACCATTTTTCATTGTATATCAATTTATACCAGAAAAATATTTCATTTTACAGATGAAAATCCAACTGATTTGGAAAGCCTTATGTCTCTCGAACGTGCCAATACCAGATATGTATAGTTTTAGGGAGATTTAGGATTTCTGTACAGCAAAAACTCCCGGCAGTATATTACTGAATTTTGAAAGCACTAAGGCAGAAAACGGCATGCTTTAGATTCCAAGGCAAAAAATCCTGAAACCATAGGTTTACCCCAGAAAACCATACATTTTTGAAAAGTACACATTCTGCCGATTACAAAATGGGTAACTATGTCTCTCTACTCCCAACTACCAAACAGAAAAGCTTGTCTGAACATAGCGGTTTTTCAAAATAAAATTCAAAATTTTGAAAAATCATTTCAAAGGTTTTATTTTGCTGCTCCGCATATCCCAAACTATATTACGTACCAAGAAAAAGCACCTGAAATATGATTGCCAGGGGTCCACTGAACAGTTTGATATCCATTATGCATAGGTTTACCAAAGTATCTGGCATTTAGAGACACAAATATGAAGTTAGCGCATCCAAATTGTTCAGGACTTTACTTCAGCTACTGAGAAATCAACACATTGACTGCATTTTTTGTGGGGTAAAAACACAGAAATATATGTTTACCCCCCAAACCCATATATTTTTGGAAAGAACACATTCTACAGAATCTAAAATGGGTACCCATGCCTTTCTGCTCCAAACTACTGAGTCGCAAGGCTTTCCCAAAATTGTCGGTTTTGGTGAAATATCTGAAAATTGCCTCAAAACTTCAACTTCCCAGCACCATATCACCCATGTATCATTACGTACTAAGAAAAAGCACCCTAAATATGATTGCCAGGGTTCCTCTGAACATTTTGGTGGCCATTGTTCATAAGTTTACCAAAGTATCTGGCATTTAGAGGCCCCAAAATGAAGTTAGCGCATACAAACAGTCCCGTGAGTAACTTCATCTAATGAGAAATCAACACATTGACTGCATTTTTGTGGGGTAAAAACACAGAAATATATGTTTACCCCCCAAAACCCATATATTTTTGGAAAGTACACATTCTACAGAATCTAAAATGGGTACCCATGCCTTTCTGCTCCAAACTACTGAGTCGCAAGGCCTTCCCACAATTGTCGGTTTTGGTGAAATATCTGAAAATTGCCTCAAAGCTTCAACTTCTCAGCACCATATCACCCATGTATCATTACGTACTAAGAAAAAGCACCCTAAATATGATTGCCAGGGTTCCTCTGAACATTTTGGTGGCCATTGTTCATAAGTTTACCAAAGTATCTGGCATTTAGAGGCCCCAAAATGAAGTTAGCGCATACAAACAGTCCCGTGGGTAACTTCAGCTAATGAAAAATCAACACATTGACTGCATTTTTGTGGGGTAAAAACACAGAAATATATGTTTACCCCCCAAAACCCATATATTTTTGGAAAGTTCACATTCTACAGAATCTAAAATGGGTACCCATGCCTTTCTGTTCCAAACTACTGAGTCGCAAGGCTTTCCCACAATTGTCGGTTTTGGTGAAATATCTGAAAATTGCCTCAAAGCTTCAACTTCTCAGCACCATATCACCCATGTATCGTTACGCACCAAGAAAAAACACCCTAAATATGATTGCCAGGGTTCCTCCAAACAGTTTGGTGGCCATTGTTCATAGGTTTACCAAAGTATCTGGCAGTTAGAGGCCTCAAAATGAAGTTAGCGCATACAAATAGTCCTGTGGGTAACTTCATCTAATGAAAAATCAACACATTGACTGCATTTTTGTGGGGTAAAAACACAGAAATATATGTTTACCCCCCAAACCCATATATTTTTGGAAAGTACACATTCTACCGAATCTAAAATGGGTACCCATGCCTTTCTGCTCCAAACTACTGAGTCGCAAGGCTTTCCCACAATTGTCGGTTTTGGTGAAATATCTGAAAATTTCCTCAAAGCTTCAACTTCTCAGCACCATATCACCCATGTATCGTTACGCACCAAAAAAAAACACCCTAAATATGATTGCCAGGGGTCCTCCAAACAGTTTGGTGCCCACTGTGCATAGGTTTACCAAAGTATATGGCAGTTAGAGGCCCCAAAATGAAGTTAGCGCATACAAATAGTCCTGTGGGTAACTTCAGCTAATGAAAAATCAACACATTGACTGCATTTTTGTGGGGTAAAAACACAGAAATATATGTTTACCCCCCAAACCCATATATTTTTGGAAAGTACACATTCTACCGAATCTAAAATGGGTACCCATGCCTTTCTGCTCCAAACTACTGAGTCGCAAGGCTTTCCCACAATTGTCGGTTTTGGTGAAATATCTGAAAATTGCCTCAAAGCTTCAACTTCTCAGCACCATATCACCCATGTATCGTTACGCACCAAAAAAAAAACACCCTAAATATGATTGCCAGGGGTCCTCCAAACAGTTTGGTGCCCACTGTGCATAGGTTTACCAAAGTATATGGCAGTTAGAGGCCCCAATATGAAGTTAGCGCATACAAATAGTCCTGTGGGTAACTTCAGCTAATGAAAAATCAACACATTGACTGCATTTTTGTGGGGTAAAAACACAGAAATATATGTTTACCCCCCAAACCCATATATTTTTGGAAAGTACACATTCTACCGAATCTAAAATGGGTACCCATGCCTTTCTGCTCCAAACTACTGAGTCGCAAGGCTTTCCCACAATTGTCGGTTTTGGTGAAATATCTGAAAATTGCCTCAAAGCTTCAACTTCTCAGCACCATATCACCCATGTATCGTTACGCACCAAAAAAAAACACCCTAAATATGATTGCCAGGGGTCCTCCAAACAGTTTGGTGCCCACTGTGCATAGGTTTACCAAAGTATATGGCAGTTAGAGGCCCCAAAATGAAGTTAGCGCATACAAATAGTCCTGTGGGTAACTTCAGCTAATGAAAAATCAACACATTGACTGCATTTTTGTGGGGTAAAAACACAGAAATATATGTTTACCCCCCAAACCCATATATTTTTGGAAAGTACACATTCTACCGAATCTAAAATGGGTACCCATGCCTTTCTGCTCCAAACTACTGAGTCGCAAGGCTTTCCCACAATTGTCGGTTTTGGTGAAATATCTGAAAATTGCCTCAAAGCTTCAACTTCTCAGCACCATATCACCCACGTATCGTTACGCACCAAAAAAAAACACCCTAAATATGATTGCCAGGGGTCTTCCAAACAGTTTGGTGCCCACTGTGCATAGGTTTACCAAAGTATATGGCAGTTAGAGGCCCCAAAATGAAGTTAGCGCATACAAATAGTCCTGTGGGTAACTTCAGCTAATGAAAAATCAACACATTGACTGCATTTTTGTGGGGTAAAAACACAGAAATATATGTTTACCCCCAAACCCATATATTTTTGGAAAGTACACATTATACAGAATCTAAAATGGGTACCCATGCCTTTCTGCCCCAAACTACTGAGTCGCAAGGCTTTGCCAAATTTGGCGGTTTTGGTAAAATATTTTGAAAATTGCCTCAAAGCTTCAACTTTCCAGCATCGTATTGTCCATGTATCATTACCAGCATAAAGCATCCTAAATATAAACATAGGGGTCTACTAAACAGTTTGATGCCCAATGTGCATAGATATACCAAACTATGTGGGGCACAGAGACCCCCAAATGACAATATGTATAGACATTTTCACGGCTGACGCGCTGGCTGCTGCAATATAACCACCCGGTGTGTGTATTATGCGACATTAGACCACCTAACAGTACAGAGACCCCAGAAAACCATATATTTTCAGAAAGTACACATTCTGACGAATCCAATATGGGTAAATATGTGTTCCTACTGCAAACTGTCAAACTGCAAAGCAATGCTGAACGTAACGGTTTTTATCAAATTTCTGAAAATCGTCACAAAGCTTGAATTTTACCCCATTATATGCCCCACATTTCGTAACTTATCAGCATAAAACATCCTGAATATGAACGCCAGGGGTCTACTGAACACTTTGATGCCCAATATGCATAGATATACCAAACTATGTGGCGCACAGAGACCCCCAAATGACAATAGTGTATATACATTTTCACGGCTGACGCACGCTGGCTGCTGCAATATAAGCACCCGGTGTGTGTAATATGCGACATTAGACCCCCCTAACAGTACAGAGACCCCAGAAAACCATATATTTTCAGAAAGTACACATTCTGACGAATCCAAAATGGGTAAATATGTGTTCCTACTGCAAACTGTCAAACTGCAAAGCAATGCTGAACGTAACAGTTTTTATCAAATTTCTGAAAATCGTCACAAAGCTTGAAATTTATCCCATTATATGCCCCACATTTCGTAACTTATCAGCATAAAACATCCTAAATATGAGCGCCAGGGGTCTACTGAACACTTTGATGCCCAAAATGCATAGATATACCAAACTATGTGGCGCACAGAGACCCACAAATGACAATATGTATAGACATTTTCACGGCTGACACGCTGGCTGCAGCAATATAACCACCCGGTGTGTGTGTATTATGCGACATTAGACCACCTAACAGTACAGAGACCCCAGAAAACCATATATTTTCAGAAAGTACACATTCTGACGAATCCAATATGGGTAAATAAGTGTTTCTACTGCAAACTGCCAAACTGCAAAGCAATGCTGAACATAACGGTTTTTATCAAATTTCTGAAAATCGTCACAAAGCTTGAATTTTACCCCATTATATGCCCCACATTTCGTAACTTATCAGCATAAAACATCCTGAATATGAACGCCAGGGGTCTACTGAACACTTTGATGCCCAATATGCATAGATATACCAAACTATGTGGCGCACAGAGACCCCCAAATGACAATAGTGTATACATTTTCACGGCTGACGCGCGCTGGCTGCTGCAATATAAGCACCCGGTGTGTCTAATATGCGACATTAGACCCCCCTAACAGTACAGAGACCCCAGAAAACCATATATTTTCGGAAAGTACACATTCTGACGAATCCAATATGGGTAAATATGTGTTCCTACTGCATACTGTCAAACTGCAAAGCAATGCTGAACGTAACGGTTTTTATCAAATTTCTGAAAATCGTCACAAAGCTTGAATTTTACCCCATTATATGCCCCACATTTCGTAACTTATCAGCATAAAACATCCTGAATATGAACGCCAGGGGTCTACTAAACACTTTGATGCCCAATATGCATAGATATACCAAACTATGTGGCGCACAGAGACCCCCAAATGACAATAGTGTATACATTTTCACGGCTGATGCGCGCTGGCTGCTGCAATACAAGCACCTGGTGTGTGTAATATGCGACATTAGACCCCCCTAACAGTACAGAGACCCCAGAAAACCATATATTTTCAGAAAGTACACATTTTGACGAATCCAATATGGGTAAATATGTGTTCCTACTGCAAACTGTCAAACTGCAAAGCAATGCTGAACGTAACGGTTTTTATCAAATTTCTGAACATCGTCACAAAGCTTGAATTTTACCCCATTATATGCCCCACATTTCGTAACTTATCAGCATAAAACATCCTAAATATGAGCGCATGGGGTCTACTGAACACTTTCATGCCCAATATGCATAGATATACCAAACTATGTTGCGCACAGAGACCCCCAAATGACAATATGTATAGACATTTTCACAGCTGACGCGCTGGCTGCTGCAATATAAGCACCTGGTGTGTGTATTATGCGACATTAGACCCCCCTAACAGTACAGAGACCCCAGAAAACCATATATTTTCAGAAAGTACACATTCTGACGAATCCAAAATGGGTAAATAAGTGTTTCTACAGCAAACTGCCAAACTGCAAAGCAATGCTGAACATAACGGTTTTTATCAAATTTCTGAAAATCGTCACAAAGCTTGAATTTTACCCCATTATGTGCCCCACATTTCGTAACGTATCAGCATAAAACATCCTAAATATGAATGACAGGGGTCTACTGAACACTTTGATGCCCAATATGCATAGATATACCAAACTATGTGGCGCACAGAGACCCCCAAATGGATATATAGTAGATAAAATTTACATAGGCAAAACAAAATAACACAGAACAGTGTGAAATGCAAATAAATCACCAAAAACTAATAAAACCACAAAAATCAATGCTTTTTTTTTTCACACTAGTGTAATCGGCCACCAGAATTACCGTTTGAATATTTTAGCTGGGCCAAATCGATTATACGGGCAGAAACAAGTGAACAACACAAATGCAGAGCTGAAAATGCAATAAAATGGCTAAAAATTCAATAAAATGGCTAAAAATGCACCAAAATACCCAAAATTGCAATATAACCACCAAAATAACATACAAAAGCTATTGCACAGTACGGTTAGCGAATACGCTATTCGGAACGGCAATAAAACATTTTTTTTAGCCCAAAAAGAGACGATGCGATAAGAAAAAAAAAAAAAAAAGCCACAAAGCCATATATGTACATATGCGTGTGCACAACGGGTAAATTGCATGTTATTTGCGCATGTGCGCGTGTGCAAGTGTACATGGGTGCTGTGAGTGTGTGTGACCCCCCAATCCCCAAAAATCTATGTGTGAGTGTGTGTAAGTGTGAATGTAAGTGTATATTACTGTAATAAGTGTGTGTTGGTGTGTTTGTGTGTTTTTGTGTGTGTAAATGTTACACTTACCTGGGGTAGATGCTGCAGATCGATCAGAAAGGGTCCCACGCAGCAGATCTCCAGCTCCAACGATCATCAGCCATGTGGGGGCGGAGCTGGGCGGAAGTGCGGCGCAGGCAGCAGCAGGACGCATAGGAAACGCGTCCCTGCTGCTGCTTTGGGGCCCCTGGGCGATCGCGCCCCAGGGGCCACACGATCCCCTGCTCTGCTCGTTGTCTAGGGGCAGGGGATCGTGAAGGAGCGGAGCGAGCGGCTCTAACAGCCGCTCCTCCGCTCGCAAACCCGGAAGTGCTGCAGAACGTAGAATCTACGATCTGTGGCACTTTGGTCCTTTGATCCACAGAACGTAGATTCTACGTTCTGTGGCACTTAAAGGGTTAATTATAAAAAAAGCAGAATGTATTTTCAGCATGGCCTGTATTTATTTTGCTCACCTTGAAAAACAGATGCATATACAGTGAATAAAGTACCCCCTCTTGTAAAATATAAGGATATTATTAGTTACCGAGGAGTTTCATGACCATATAAAAACACGAGGCCGAAGGCCGAGTGTTTTTATACAGGTCATGGAACTCCGAGGTAACTTCTAATATCCTCATATTTTACAACTGGGGGTACTTTATTTATTATAATACACAAATTTTAGTGAGTCATGTGACAGAAATGACATCACTACTCACCGTTTATAACTGATGACATCACTACTCACCGTTTATAAGGATATAATTTACAGGATATTCATGGCTTTTGTGTATTATAAGTGTATACTGCCACTCTAAAGTGACAAGGAAATATATGGGACTGGAAATACCAAAGCATGCTCTGTTTATAGGCTGTTTATATTATACTATAAGAGATTAACATGAAAAAGGGAAGGAACAATTCTGTTTACCACAATAAAAAGCACATTATGTGGTTGAGTTTACGATTATTCTTGCAGATGGCCCGGTGCTCTGACACTTCCTGTATGGACTGTATAAACAGTAAAATTTGCCCTTCCTCATCGTACACTACAGAAAGTGAATAGGAATCTCTGATGAACAACTGCCTCCCACACTACCCGGATATCAGCCACTGGGAGACTCACTTCTCACTTCTGGAGAATGAGTGTACAGTGATAAACAAAAAGGCAAAAAATAAGAGGTAGATAGAGCTGCTGTAAAACACGTTGAGATTATGGGGCAGATTTATTAGGGGTCGAATTGAAAATTCGAATTTTTTTCATGGTCACAAATCTCGAATTCGAATAGTGACTCGATTAGAGTTTTAAATCCAATTTTGAGATTTATCACACACTGGCCCTTTAAGAACTAGAATTTGACTATTCACCACCTAAAACCTGCCGAGTCAATGGGAGATGTCCAGGGTCCAATTTGGACGTTAGTCGCCTTCTTTAGTTAAATTCAGTTAGAATTTGATTCAAGTTTTCGAGTTGCTAAAATTTGTTTGCGTTTCAGATATTCTAATTTTTTTTTTTTTATAAATAACGTCCCAGAGGAACGTCAAGTATATTCGAATTTAATAGAGTTTTAAAAAAACTAACATGAATTCGACCTTTAATAAATGTGCCTCTATGTGTAACCCAAGTGTAGATATAAGCTGAAATCGTCGAGAGGCTAGGGATCTACATCGCTGAAAGAGGGGGTAGAAACATAAATCGGGGAATAAAAACCCCAAATAAATGGAGTGGAGTGATCACTTTTGCAGCTTGCATAAATGTTTTATTTATTTTAGCTTTCATGATATTAGCAGTTCTACACTGCTAATATGATTTGGAACAGCAATGCCCTTGCTGTGCTGTCCAGCCAGAGAGTTAAGTGACAGATGCAGCAAACATCTCCTGATGCCTCTCACTGCTTGTCAGGTTTGTTAGATTAAATGTGCTGCAAGGGAACTGACGCATTCTTCATCAGTCACAGCAAATCATGATAACAGCAATGTAAAAATGCTAATATCACAATGCTAATATCACAAAGTCTTAAGAAAAAAGTTACACCAATTAAAAAAGTGCAATTTTACATACATCTTTTTGTGTTTAGCTCCCCTAGGCATTACAATTTTATACTTGAGAATTTGTTGCTAAATAAATGAAAGGGGTTGTTCGCCCTGAAATTAGCTTTTAGTATTAGGTAGATAGTGATATTCTGAGACAATTTGCAGTTGGTTTTCATTTTTTTTTTTTGTGGGTTTTGAGTTATTCAACTTTTTATTCAGCAGCTCTCCAGTTTATAATTTTAACAATCCGGTTGCTAGGGTCAAAATTACAATAGCAACCATGCATCAATTTGAATAAGAGACAAATTTGAATAGGCGAGGTCCTGAATAGAAAGATGAGTAATTAAAAGTAGCAATAGCCATAAACTGTAACCTTAAAAAGCATTTGTTTTTTAGATGGGGCCAGTGACCCCCAATTTGAAAACTAGAAAAAAACAGCAGAAAAGAACAAATAATTAAAAATCTATAAAAAAAATAAACAATGAAGACCAGTTGAAAAGTTGCTCAGAATTGGCAATTCTATAATACACTAAAAGTTATATTAAAGGTGAACCACCCCTTTAAGCGGTATTAGAGGCTAACAGCACATGGGCTGAATTCAGGCATTTTCTAATATGTTATTCTTGGTGGGTGAAAAATTCTCTCTTATAGGGTCATATAGGTAACTGACGTCAAACACCAACTCCAGCACTGGCATTTATTAGCCATGTGTGTCAGGAAATAACAGATTTATATATTGAACAAAGTACCTCCTACTGTAAAATATAAGGATATTATAAGTTACTGATGAGTTCCATGACCATATAACAACACGAGGCCAAAGGCTAATTGACAGGATATTCATGACTTTTGTATATTATGAGGATATAATACACAAGAGCCATGAATATCCTGTAAATTATATCCTTATAAACGGTGAGTTCTGATGCCATCAGTTATAAACGGTGATTTCTGATGTCATTTCTGTCACATGACTCACTGAAACTTGTGTATTATAATAAATAAAGTACCGCCTGTTGCAAAATATGAGGATATTAGAAGTTACCTCGGAGTTCCATGACCTGTATAAAAACACCCAGCCTTCTGCCTTTGTGTTTTTATATGGTCATGAAACTCCTCGGTAACTTATAATATCCTTATAATTTACAACAGGGGGTACTTTATAAACTATATATAATTTGCAGGATATTCATGGCTCTTGTACATTATAAAGTTATAATACACAAGAGCCATGAATATCCTGTAAATTATATCCTTATAAACGGAGAGTTCTGATGTCATCAGTTATAAACGGTGAGTTCTTATGTCATTTCTGTCACATGACTCACTGAATCTTGTGTATTATAATAAAGTACCCCCAGTTGCAAAATATGAGGATATTAGAAGTTACCTCGGAGTTCCATGACCCATATAAAAACACGAGGCCGATATGGTCATGAAACTCCTCAATTACTTATAATATCCTTATAATTTACAAGAGGGGGTACTTCATTCACTATATTCAGTGTAAAATCAGTTACATCATTTTCAGATAAAAAAAAAACTGCAAAATGAGAGAAGCAGACTAGCAACTTACCTTTGGCTTATACTGGAACTCCTCCTATAGCTCTCTTGGATCTGGTGTGTAAATTGCAAAATTCAAACATTTTAACTCCATCTGAAAAGAAACATACCACATGAAGTGCATTGCTGCAGTAATAAACTCCAGAGAGATCTCTCTCCCCCAGAATGAAAAAACAGCTTCTTATTGGGAAGGGCACACTGGCCTGCTTCTTTCTCAACAGTGAATAATAATATACAGATACTGATTAATGGTATTGGTTTTATATAGGTCCACACTGGAAAAAAGGATGAATTCTTTGCACAGTGCAAGGACTGTGCTGATCATAAGGACATGCAGCAGTTCAGTTTGATCCCCAGAATCACCAATATCAAAACAATTACAAATATGCTAGCATGTCAGCCATAGCTTCTACCATGAGAAAGCACTTTTGACACATTAAAGGAACAGTTCAGTGTAAAAAATAAAAACTGTGTAAATAGATAGGCTGTGCAAAATAAAAAAATGTTTCTAATATAGTAAGTTAGGCAAAAATGTAATTTACAGTATAAAGGCTCACCAAATATTATTTTGTAATTTTTGATTTTTTTTTGTAATAAATAATTCTCTCTCTAATTGGGTGTGAAGTCTGTTTCTGATTATATTTAGTAGCTAATTTTGGAGACCATGATGGGGAGTCGCCTATGGATTAGCACCCTGCATTCTATTTTTGAGGGTGTGCGCGCCTTCTCTCCTAATTCTATAGGGATTTTTAGTCCTGTCAGAACGACAGATATCGATCGGGGAAGCCCATCAAAGGGCCCCATACACAGGCCAATAAGCTGCCGACTGGGTCTGTCGGCAGCTTTTACTGGCCCATGTATGGCCACCATAACTTAGTGACTATAAAGGGGGCCCACATGGGACATAACTGTTCAGTGAGTTTGAAATTGATCCTCATGCAGCTCAGATTCTAAAGCAACAGATATGACCCATGTGGCCCTACCTCAAGTCACTGATTGGTTACTGCCTGATAACCAATCAGTGGAAACCAAGAGAGCTGCAAAGCAGGAAGTAGTGTTCTGGCTATTATGTTAGACATCTCTTCACTCCAACCTTTATACATTTTTGGCTAACTAACTATATTAGAAACATTTATTATTTTGCACAGCCTATCCATTTACACAGTTTTTATTTTCATACTGAAAAAAAAGAAAAAAAACTTGCCATTTGCTGGGCTAGATTAAATCTGTAAAGCTGCCATGATGTTAAACAGGCAAGAGGAATGCTCCTCACGTCTCCTCAACCGTGGCAATGGCATCCAACAATGACAACACCAAGTCCTCAGATGGCACCTGTTTTCACCTTAAAAAGCACTATATGCTTTGGGTCTCATAGCCACAGCTAAGCTGAGAAAGTTGCCTGGATTTAGCCTGTCACTAGCCATACATGCACTTGTGCTGGCTCTGCAATAGGGCAGTGCGTGGCCCCCATTCTACTCTAGAATAAAATGCAATGAGCAAATTTCCTGCGGATAAAGCCAAGGTACTTTTAAAGGAGAAGTTTGCCTATAAATAAAGTGTGTGTTATAAAGATAAAGTTATACTAATAATACATTTGTAGCTGAACTTGCCCATAGGTAGAATATGTCCCATATATTTTTATGTGAAACAGTGCTGGGGATAGGGATGTTTTCCATCTGAGCGAGGGGGGGGGGGGGAGTTAGGGGTGTTTTAAAAAGTCCCTCTCTTGCTTCCACTTATCCCCACTGTACATATAACGCCTCCTGATTTATTTTCAACAAAGCGTGCAGCAGAAAGGGAGTAATATAACCATTATCCTCAAGTCTTTATCTCACTCACAACTTTATAAATACACATTGGTGAATGTCATGAAATTAAAGTGGTGATATGCGGTGTATTATAAAAAAAAAAAATGAGGCACTGCAGCGGGGATTCAAGGTACCTAAGGAAAGGGATGGCAGTGTTGTAAAGTGTGGTTGCTGTTACCTTAATGCTGGAATGCTTGCCTTAAAAAGGAACAGTAACATCAAAAAATGCAAGCATTTTAAACTAATGAAAATATATTGCAGTGTTGCCCTGCACTGGTAAAACTGATGTGTTTGCTTCAGAAACACTACTATAGTTCATATAAACAAGCTGCTGTGTAGCAATGGCGGAAATTGAAAAAAGGCTACATGGCACAGGTTAAATAGTGGATAACAGATAACACCATTATGTTCTACAGAGCTTATCTGCTGTGTAACCGGAGTCTTTTCTCATTTGAATGGCTGCCCTCATTGCTACACAGCAGCTTATTTATATAAACTATAGTAGTGTTTCCGCAGCAAACACAGCAGTTTTACCAGTGCAGGGCAACACTGCATTATATTTTTACTACTGTAAACACTTATTTTTTGACGTTACTGTTCCTTTATTTTTTATCTGTATACCTGGTTGTAGAACAATGGTGGGACTGGGCAGGTATAGAGAACCCACACTGCACAGACAAACAGAAGGAGTGTTGAATATGAACTGGGGTTTTATAACTCCACTTTTAGACAGTTTTTTTTTTTTTAACATGCCTCCAAGGGTGGAAAATAAAGCGTAATGGCAACGTTCCAAGAATTGGTTGAATCATTTCTCGTTACGAGTTCTGTTGTCAAAAAGAATGTACAAATACTGTGCCTAATATGATGTGTTTTACCATGCAAGCATGGATCAAAGTAGGTTTGCTGTAATGGTGTCCATTTGTCTGAGGCTTTGAAACTACATTTCAATATATTCAGGGGGACATTTCTCAGCATGACACATGCAACAAAGTTGTTGTGAATGCCTACAATGTAACTGCTGAAATGCACACAAATAAAACACTCTAATAGAAAATGGGTAATTTGCCAAGGACAAGTTGGCAGAATAAGTAATTTCGGGTGAAAGCCAACTGATGGTTCTGCAGCGTGTGTGTTGTGGGGTGCTGCCGGTGGTTGTATGCAAATGGTATAAGCAAAGAAACCCATTTGTCGAGGAGTGTGCTATCTGAGCATCACAGCTGTAAATAACATACAGAATAAGTCTGCTTCATTGGAAATAAGTTTTGAGTCGTGACGGCGGCTTTTTATTTACAGCAAGATAAAGCACTTAGCATGGGTAGCCTAGGAAACACAGCCATAAGAGCACAACATAACCACTTTATATGAAGAGTTTTGCTCCCACCGGTCCCTGAACCTGTGCCTTGTAATGGAAACGCTAGTAGTAGGGTTCATTTTATTGGTGATTGAAGCCCTATAGGGTGCTTGTAGTTTTTAGGGTGATTACACACGGAGCTACTAGTAGCAGCTACTTGTCACGGTTAGGGTCTGGCCACACAGGCAGATCTTCCCGATCTGCCTTCCCTTGCCTTCCGCCGGGTAAAATTTAAATCGCCTGGGGGCAGGCAAACTGAGTGATTCATTTTCCGAAGTGGCCCAAGTTTCCTCTTGAGGCAAATACGGGCGACTTCGGAAAACAAAGGGCTCTGGGTACCTGCCCCCAGGCGATTTTCATCTTAGCCGGCGGAAGGCAGATTGGGGAGATTAGTCGCTGCGAAGAGGAGATGTCACCGGGCGACTAAATCTCCTCGAATCTCCAGGTGTGCCGTTACCCTAAGGTCACACTGGGAGATGTTCTTTGGGGCGACTAATCTCCCCTAAGTGATTTCCCCTGCCTTCCGGCTGGTAGAAAAATCGCCTGCGGCATGGCACTCGCGGCGCTTCGTTTTCACAGGTGCACAGTTTGGCAGTGTGTAGAAAGTTTCATGGAGCCCTGGCATTTCAAGTTCCCAGAGGCCCAAACAGCCCACCACCAGCCCACTAAATAATGCCTGTGGCATTTTACAGCAGCCAAACTGGCACATGCCAGAATCCACAGATTGCCAGTCCAGGCCTGCATGAAAGGCTGCACTTCTATACAGAAGCATAACAACTACACACCAGGCCCCTCTGTAAATAAAATCTTCAAAAGAGCTCAATGTGCCAAGTTTCTTATGTCCTCGCCTTCCAGCTCATGTCAAATGACATATTAGTTGATTATAGCGGCCCCTGTTCCCCAAACAGCACCCGCCGGCATGCAACCAGTAGCGTAACTGGAGGGGGGCGGGCACTGGTGCGTGATGCGCAGCTGGGCCCCGCCCCCTCCGTACCGCCCGCATTTTCAGTGGTGTGCAGGCTGCCGGGGGGCCCTGAGGGGGTGCGGGCCCTGGTCTGCTCGCACCCCCCAGTTCCACCACTCCGTGCAACCACAGATTCTGCTTCTTCTATAGTTGTGCCATTGCTTTTATAGTGCTGATCTGATTGGCTGCCAGGCAGTAGTGCTGTTCATCCATGAACATTTTTACCTGCTGACAAGTTTATATTATGGGGGTGAATAGGAAATAATGTCTTTATAATCTCCTTTTATAAAATATAAGTTATTATAAGATATTATAAGTCATTGAGGCATTCCAAGAGTATATAAAGGCACGAGGCCAAAGGTTGTGTGCTTTTATACAGGAAACAAAACTTGGAGGTAACCTCTAGCAATCTCATATCAGCAGAACATGCACAAGTTTCAATGAGTCATGTGACATATCACTCAACATTGATTATAGTGTCTCACCCAAAACCATTTGTAAGGACACAATTTACAGGTTATTTGTAGCTCTTTGTGTTTTATATGTATATTCAGCATCACAAAATGATCATAAAGAACCAAGATTGTAAGCTCTCTCAGACAGCTGTGACTTATGTATGTTCCACCTTTAGAATTGGCTTGTTTCCATCTGCCATACTGTTTGCGTTTCCCTCAATACAATGTAATACAATGTAAAATATGGTGCACTTTATAAACAGTACTAGTTACTCAGTTGTAATTATTTTGGAAGAAAACAACTTTCTCAAAATGCATAGTCAAGATACATATACTTAAAGGGTTTATTCACCTTCCAAACACTTTTTATCAGTTCAATTGTTTTCAATTACTTTTCATTTTTTATTTTTTACCATTTTCCCAAAATCTAAGCTTAAAGTTGAATGTTTGTGTCTCTGGTGTTTGAGTCTGGCAGCTCAGTAATTCAGGTGCAGACTCTGAACTGTTACAATTTTGCAACATTGAGTTGATACATTTCTCAGCAGCATCTCTGGGTATTAGCAACTATTGTATCAATTCTGCCTGTAATGAAACTCAGGGATTCTGCTCAGCAAGGACAAAGATATGAAATGTATCAACTAAATGTATCCGTTTAGAACAGGGTCTGCGACCCCCTCCCAGAGCTGCTTTAGAAGGTAAAAATGTACTCTTTACATTTAAATATTACAAAAACGGTCACACATAGAAAATAGAAAGTTATTGGAAAAAGTCTTTCTTTCTGGTAAACTATCTGAAACCAACTGAACTGAAAGAAGTGTTCGAAGGTGAACAACCCCTTTTAATATAGGACAAAAATTACAGCAACACACACATCCATCCCCATTTCAATATTATAAACACTATTTAACAGTCAAAGCACTTATATGAAACTGTCCTCCGAAAAAAACGTTTGCAATTTACATTTATTTTTTTAGTAGTTTAAGATCTTAGCAGTTTTAGACTGCCAATACCAGGCTTTTCTCTCAACAGTTCTCTTTAAAAGTCAGTGTCAGTAGCCCTAGGGTTAAATGAATATGCAGGCTGAGCACAGTCAGTTAGGGTTGCTGACATTCAGAGAGCTGTTGAGCCAAGAGCCAGGTATCAGCAGTCTGAAGGTGTTCATCCACTTACAGTTACACAAAAGTTTCATACAATATTTGGTGTGTGTATTGTGGGAGACAAGGCGACAGATATCAGAAAAATACTTGAATATTTGGTCATCTGTCCATGATGGAAAATTTTGATTGGGTGCCTGCACATCGACAAAGTGGCTACTACCGATTCATAAGGTAAAGGACAATTTAGCTCTTAGCGTTTGTAATGAAAACATACACGCTTTCCTGCAACTAAAGTTCGTAACTGTAACATGTATAATTCACAAAGAACTAAAACAATGTGGGGAATAGGGAGGTGCAATTC
Source organism: Xenopus laevis (assembly GCF_017654675.1). Classification (NCBI taxonomy): domain Eukaryota; kingdom Metazoa; phylum Chordata; class Amphibia; order Anura; family Pipidae; genus Xenopus; species Xenopus laevis. Next base: position 128,742,100 of record NC_054381.1, read on the forward strand.
AGCAACAGGCTGGACTAGTAATAGACTAGAAGTAATTTTTACTCAAGGGTGCAAACAGGTAACAACCAGTCAGATTTATGTTTTCTTAAAGCTGGCCATAGACATGCAGATTTCATCATCACATCCGACAAATGAGCGAACATCGCAATCTTCTGACCTGCAACTACCCATTCAGATTAAATAAAGTAGTTAAAAGAACAAATCAGACAATGGTTTGACCATTATTTGACAGACAACAATGGTACTGAAGTTATGTCTGACAAATAGTAGTTACAATCTCCCATTGAAATCGTCAGATAGTCAATACATGCAGAGATATTATTATTAATATTAATAATGTTAAAAAATATATTAATAATGTCTGAAAATCATACTAACTTTTGTTTGGTACAACTTTATCTTAACTACACTTTGACCGGCAGCTCCCAACAGCTTAACTAAGCCTATGATTAAGGGAGTTCTTCCAGAAACGCGTCAGGTGATGTTGGTATGTGACATGTTGAAATAAACCACCTTTTATTTTATCTGCTTCATGTTTTGAGCGGGGCAGCTCCCAACAAAAAGGGCTGAAAAAAGGCATAAGGCCTATTACAGGCAAATGAGATGGTATTTGTGGTGTGTATGCCATGAAATAAGTCCATTCCCCTCTAGTAGTACAACTTGCTGATGCCTTTCAGTATAGAGAATGAATAGAAGGACATCAGCTTGGCTTCCAGAGTCTCTGCACCTTGAGTAGGGAGCAGGAGCGGAGCAAGCGCCTGCCAAGATTCCTGCTCCTTCTCCTCCGTCCAGAAGGGATTTCCTTGTGTAAGTATGCTAAGCATTTGCCTATACTATCAAAGGAACCCTTCACTGGCTAATTACATCCAAACAGTCTCTATGTACGCAGTTAACACATTTTTAAATGTATTCGTTTATACACAGGATTAGGATTAGTGGGCAAAGAAACTTCAAAGTCAGCGGAATGGCCCTGCCACACTAAACCATTTTATTAGCCAGATTTAAAGGGACACACTCTAAACTGCTGTTCCATTATTTAAATATGATACATTAAATGTATTCAAAAGCATATATTAAACATGCATTAAATCTACTCTAGGGGGTTATTTATTAAAGATCGAGTAGTGTTTTTCCTTGAATAATTTGAGTTTTCAAGGGTAGTTTTCAGTAAAATTCTAATTTTCAGGAAAAAAAAAACCCCAATTGTTCGAGATTTATTATGCCCCGAAGATGGAAATAGCTTGAATCCAAAAATAATCCAGCTAAAACTTCTCAAGGTCATGTAGAAGTCAACGGCAGAGGTCCCTCAAACCATTTGAAGACATTTGTAGCCTTCATGAAGTTTGGTTTTTTTTTTTGTGGTTTGCCCCTCGAAAGCTCAATAAATTTATGTTTTTTCTGCTGAAAACTCTAATAAATTAGAGTATTTGGGTTTTTCCCCCCAAATACATGGATTCAAGTTTTTTTACATTCGGGTTTTTTTACAAATAACAAAACATTTAGAGTTGCAAGCTTATTCGAGGTATAAAAAAACTCACAGTCAACCTTTGATAAAAAAAACCCCTCAAATTTAAATACAGATAAAGCTTTTCAGAACAAGGCACATGTGTTAATATGTGCACTACCAGTGTTCCTAGCATTGCACCTTCCTTACCATCCCTTGAAGTATCAACTAGGAAAGAAGTCAAGGGTTCCTTATGGAGATTTAAGGGATGGAATTTTAGAGTCAAAAGTTTGAGATGAATCATACAACATTTGTGAATATTAATGCACCATACAGAATGATCTGCTTGTTACAGCACCTGGCATCAATATTCTTGCTGCATATATTACTTGTGCACACAACAAATGGTTAAGGCCACAAGGGAGCCCTGTAATTTAACATGTAGAACTGAGCAGGTGTTAAAGGGATCCTGTCATCGGAAAACATGATTTTTTCAAAACACATCAGTTAATAGTGCTACTCCAGCAGAATTCTGCAATGAAATCCATTTCTCAAAAGAGAAAACAGATTGTTTTATATTCAAGTTTGAAATCTGACATGGCGCTAGATATTTTGTCAATTTCCCAGCTGCCCCTGGTCATGTGACTTGTGCCTGCACATTAGGAGAGAAATGCTTTCTGGCAGGCTGCTGTTTTTCTTTCTCAGTGTAACTGAATGTGTCTCAGTGGGACATGGGTTTTTACTATTGAGTGTTGTTCTTAGATCTACCAGGCAGCTGTTATCTTGTGTTAGGGAGCTGTTATCAGGTTACCTTCCCATTGTTCTTTTGTTTGGCTGCTGGGGGGGGGGGAGGGGGGTGATATCACTCCAACTTGCAGTACAGCAGTAAAGAGTGATTGAAGTTTATCAGAGCACAAGTCATATGACTTGGGGCAGCTGGGAAATTGACAATATGTCTAGCCCCATGTCAGATTTCAAAATCGAATATAAAAAAATCTGTTTGCTCTTTTGAGAAATGGATTTCAGTGCAGAATTCTGCTGGAGCAGCACTATTAACGGATTAATTTTGAAAAAAACATTTTTTCCCATGACAGTATCCCTTTAAGCACACGCCTGCCTTTGTACACAGCACACGCATGCTTTTAATTTGCACAAAAAATTAAGTGCAAGTCAAGGCCATATAAAAGGTTTTCATTCCTTTTTTTGTGGCTTTGAATTATGTAGTTTTTGGTTAAGCGTCTATCTGGTTGCTAGGGTCCAAATGGCTGCATTTGTAAGTTTGGGAACAAAAGCTTTAGGGCGGTGGCCAACAGGGAGATGTCGTCCGCTATAAAAATTCACGACTGTGGCCGATAAATTTCCTGAAAATGTGCCTCCATTCGAAATAACTAAAATCTTTCTTCCGAAGATGCCCCAGGTGGAAACCAGGCAATTCGTGATACCAGATTGCTGAAACTGCACACTGGAAAGCTGCTGAATAAAAAGCTAAATAACTCACAAACCACAAATAATAAAACATTAAAACCAATTGCAAACTGTCTCAGAATATCACCCCATGACTACATTATACTTTAAGTTAACTCAAAGGTGAACAACCCCTTTAAAGGTGAATTAAACACAAAAAAATCAAGACCAACTGCAAATTCTCATATCACATTATCATAAATGCAAATGGTTAACTACCATGTTAAAATGGAAAATATCACAAAAATGTATTCATTAGGGTAGGACTAAACGGACGTTTTCAGCGTGTTCCATTGCGCTGCGACAAAATGACGGCGACAAATCGCATGTGACGAAAATGAGGCAAGAGATAGAAATATCAGATGAAGTTGCAGCGTTGATCCGACGTGACACGACTGTCGGATGCAGACGCAGTGGGCAGTGTCTGCATCTGACAGTCGTGTCGCGTCGGATCAACGCTGCAACTTCATCCGACAATGCATTAACTTACATTATTTCCGTCGCATGCGATTTGTCTCCGGGTTGTTTCGCAGCGTGTCGGATCACGCGGAAACGTCCTTCTAGTCCTACCCTTGTGTGCGTTTATTATGCTTATTTATAAGTAGACAAGTCATCAACTATTTCATAACTTGCTGCTTCCTATTCAAAAGTGAAACGAAGTTGCGGTTTTATTAACCAGTTGAACAACCACACATTAGAATATTCCAGGTTATTAACAATATACAGTAGTTTTTTACTTGCTCCAAACTATGCACTGGGGAGTTTTCCCAATTTTAGGGTAAGGCCACACGAGGAGATTCGGGGAGATTTTGTTCGACTGGCGACTAATCGCCTCGTCTTCTGAGCGACTATCTCACCGAACTGCCTCAGCGTGTTTTCCCCCAGGCTACAATGAAAAGTCGCCTGCGCTAATGCACACGCGGCGATGCGTTTTCTATAGTCGCCCGAAGTTGCCTCAATGATTTCAAATTCCAAACCAGAGAGCTAGAAAAATAAGTTACAAAAACAAAAAAAAAAATCAAGTATACAGAAATTGTCAGAATATAAGGAATTTGTCAGAATTGCCAGAACTCCCCCTCTCTGCGTACATCATACACAAGGTAAAGTAGACTTCTTCAAACAACCAGGCACAAAAGAATGAACCCTATGTATCCAAAAGTATTTCACTGCCCCTTGTACACATCAGCACGTGTCCGTTAAAGGGGTGCCTGGGTTAATATACTCAAGGCCAGCCACTAGGCAAATGTAACTTTTCCACCTACTCAACTGACAATTACCATTTCCTTTCTGCCAAATAAGGACCATATCAACACACCAATGCGGTCCTCTCCAAAATGGATTTTTCAACCAACATCTGATTCATACATGGGCCATTAAGGGTCGGCAGCTTTGATAAGCCTGTGTATAGCGAGTTTTACTTTACATGAGGGATACTAGTTATAGAAGTATAGGAAATATTATCCGGAATTCTTTGCTTCCTTCTGGGGACATCTGGATAAGGATTTTTTTTTCCAAGACCTTAATGTCTTGTTAAAACATTTAAACATTAATTAAACCCAATATTGCTATTTTTCCTCCAATATGGATTCATACAGCTTAGTTACCTTCAAGGGCCAGCTACTGGTTTATTATTACAGAGTAATAGAAGAAGGATATCGGCACACGAGGCAACTAGCGTTGCAGGGAACAACCTGTTCGTTTATTATGCAGTCATAATGTTATTATTACAGAGACAATGGGACCTTTAAAAAAATTTGCATGCATTATTTGCCTTTATGGGAGAGCTTTCTGTTAGTTTGGTGCTTTCTGGATATCAGGTTTCCAGCTAAGGATATACCATATCCTATAATATGTCCTATTATTTATTACTAAATATTTATTAGTATTCGCATTTAAAAAAGTTTGATACATACTAACCACACCTTACGCGTTTCGTACCCTCCAGCACTTAGTCATAGGTGTCTCTCTCAGAGACACCTATGAGTAAGTGCCGAAGGGTACGAAACGCGTAAGGTGGGCCATGTGGGGTCAGTATGTATCAAACTTTTTTTAAATGTGAATACGAATAAATAATAAATTTTTACTAAAAATAACCCTTGGGACATATATCTTTTGATATAATTTTTGTGTATTGACTGCCTTTGGAACCGGGGCATGTCCCTCTGGCTGTGTTCAAAGATATACGGAAATCAGACGCATGGACTCCCGATTATAAATTAATCTATACCTATACGATACATATGCCATTTACCTGAAATGGCCAACGTAATTTACTACACTTCTGTCCAGAATGCCTCTGACTGGCTTCTTAATCTCAGGAAAAGAAATAAGGAGACAATAAATTAAGGTAATTTGCACAGTACCTACAGTATCAATGATATACATGAAATCTGAATCTCAAACAACAGAGAACTTTTTTATTTTATTTACACAAGATCTATATAATTAATATAAAAGGGATAATTCTGTAATGACAGTATGCCTTTATGTCACAAAATCCTTGCCTGAAGCAACTCCTTAACAGACACATATCTGGGCCTCATATGAAAAGTGCAAGCTCTGCAGGACGGTGATCTATATGCTTACAGTACATGTGTAAAATGAATGTTTAACAAGACAATTACACATCAGAGTAACAACATATCTGGCAAGACATGGGGGGGGGTACAGCACAATGTTCTGTACAAGAGAAAAGCAAATATCACATAACACGAGAAAAGTGAATGTAAAAAAACAAAAACATTCTGCTTTGGTTGTGTTCTAGTAGTAGTCACAGAAGCTATTGATACACAACTGTCATTTATTTATAAAGTAGCCAGAAAGCCAGCGGCGCTGGAAACTGCTCAGCACTGTTCTGCAAGCCCTGTGGCTAGGAAGGTTGGAGAAGGAACGCAGATAGTGCTCCATAACACAAACCAAAGACTCCTGTATGAAGCAGAAATCAGGGCAGTACTCTAAGGAGAAGATGTGAAGAGGGAGAAGCTGGGAGGATTTAAATGCAGTTAGGTTGATGGCAGCCACATGCACAGGCTGCAGTTCTGACTCAGTATACACACACACATTTACACACACAGTGTCATGTTGCTACACATCCCACATAAGAGAAACAACAAACACAAAACTACTGTCTAACAAGTGACCCCCCCAAGCCCACGTACCCTTTCTCCTGTGCCAAGGATTGTGCTGCGTGTTGTCATGCGCGGTCAATTTAACCCTCTGTTTTTCTGATTAATAATAAATAAAATATAGGCTCCTTCCGCTGTGTGGCTTTAAAAGCTGTGAGCTAATGTGGCTGTGTCAGTGAGGCTGATTGGAGGAGTTGGGCCGCACCTCCCCCTTCTGCATATGCCTTTAGATTCACATTACCAGCAGGCAGGGAGCAGGGGGGATGGGCAGCCACCAACTCACTCCTGCCTTATGTAATCAGCATGGGGAGCAGCCTGCCAGCCAGCCAGGAACAGGTTAAACCCAGCTTTCCTGCTGCAAGGACTCCATCTGACCAGTAGCTTTTACCCCTTCTCACTCACATGAGACTACTTGCTACATTTGCACATTGCAACCTGGTTTCTTTCTTTTATGCTGAGCTTATATCCGCTGTGTAGGTACAAAAGAGCTGGCATATAAAAATCTGAATTCTTCTCCATTTTCCATTTTATGGCACTAAGCCTTCCATTACAAACAGTAGCCCTATAGCTCATTGTAATGTGATAAATGGCAGGAGGACACGTGATTATAAGAATACTTTATGCAGTACTTTCAAATATATTTTATATTGCTATACAGAATATGCTACTGTGATGGATGGAAACACAGGGTAAAGGGGAACTCACCTTTAGGGCAGGGTCACAGGGGCAGACTAATCGCCTCTTCTGCAGGGCGACAATCTCCCCCCGAACTGCCTTCCGCCTGCTATAATGAGAAAACGCCTGCACCAATGCACTTGCGGTGCTTCAATTCCGAAGTTGCCCGAAGTTTCCTCATGAGGCATTGGCGCAGGCATTTTCTCACTATAGCAGGCGGAAGGCAGTTTGGGGAGATTGTCGCCCTGCAGAAGAGGCGATTAGTCGCCAGGCGACTAAATCTCCCCGAATCTGCCCGTGTGCCCCTGCCCTTAAGCTAACCACATCCCAGAGACACATAGTAAATGCAAAAAAAACCCCAAAAGTCAGCTGTATCCCTATTGTCCCACATGTTAGAAGCACCCACTGATAAAGGGGTGAGCTGGTCAGATAACATATTCAGGTACCATATAGTGCAGAGGTCCCCATCATGGACCAGTTTCAAGCAAGACAATTTCTACACGGACTGGGGGGCATGTAGATGCATGGGGTGCATTTCAGGCTTTCCAAAAAAAACTGTCCAAACAGTAATTTGGTCCTTATCTGAATCTGTAGAAAGCTTCCTGGGCTTCGTACAGCTAGGGTTGCCACCTTTTCTGGAAAAAAATACTGGCCTTCCTATATATTTATCTTTTTTCCCTATTAATAACATTGGGATCAACCATCATTTTTACCGGCCGGGTGGCAACTCTATGTACAGCTGGTGTCAGGGAGCTGGGATTGCTGGTACTTTTGGCCTTTTTCATGGTTCTTGCAGCTATTATAGACTGCAGCTGGGACCAGAGGTAGCCCAGTTCAGCACAGCCCACGGACAGGTGGTTGGGGACCCCTGCTATAATGGACTGGCCCATCCCCAGCCAGTGACCGTTGCATGGGCAGTACACTAAAGGGCATATTTATTAACAATGGTGACAAACATCATCAGCAATAACATTTCATCAGCCACATACAAGTTAAAAAACAAAAGCAGAGTTTCAGTTGGTTGCTATGGGGATCATCACCCATTAGGTTTGTCTCCAGTGTTAATAAATATGCTGCTATGTGTACCAATATCAAAAGAAGTGCCCAATCTGAGCTCCACTGCCAGATTTATATAGGCATCCCATGGCCACACGCTAAAGCTACCACCGTAGAAGGTATTAGTGGTGTGCGAGTCTCAAAAAGAAATTCTAGCACCTCCCAACCCGCACCTGCACGCTGTTCCCCCTCTATTTATAGTCCCGCAGTGATGTCACGAAAGAGGCAGGGCAGGAGCCAGAAGCCGAAAGTGCTAGGTTGCGGAATATTTTGTGCAGGAGCTGACCCAAACCCGTCCTACCTGCAGGAATGGGCTCATGGGTGTCTATACATACATAAATGCAGACCTGCCCAAGACAGATTCAGTCTTTGTAGTGCACTTTTTGTGATATGAACATAAAACTGCCTCCCAGTCGTGCGCTTGTGCACACAAATTTGGAGGCCAGCACACACAGCAAACTGTGGTACCCACAAAGAATTTTGTGTGAAACAAAACGGTTATGTAATAAAATGCACTAAGTTTGCTCAGGAGCAGTAATGCATAGCAACCAATAAGAAGGCAGCATTTTCTGGTCACCTGTTTAAAAGCAAATATCTTATTGGTTGCCATTGGTTACTGCTCCTGGGCAAACTTAGTGCATTTTATTACATATGGGGGTTTGTATTTATTGTGACCTCGGCACACATTTTTTTAAAAAAAATATGTGCACAAAAGATTTTTTTTGCTCAAATAGCCAAGAAAGAATAAGAGGGAACATTGGACTGGTGGTTGGAACCCCTGCTTTTTAGAAGGTTGGGGGCTACCCAACACACACTCCCATTTACATTACCGGGCTTATGCATTATTATTAACTGTAATTTATATAGTGCCGACACATATTCTACAGCGCATTACAGAGATTGTTCATCATTCAGATCAGTTCCTGTCCCAGTGGAGCTTACAATCTAAGGTCCCTATCACATTCACACACAGTAGGGTCAAATTAATCAGAAGCTAATTAGCCTGCCTGTATATTTTTAGAGTGTTGGGGGAAACCAAAGTACCCAGAGGATATTTATTCACAGAGCTCCTCCATAGTGCCGAGTTTTGAACAACAAAGGAAGGTGCTGAACATATGCCTCTATAATGATGGAGCAGCCATAAATATTAAGACTCTACTGAATGCCACCCTAAAAAAGAATTCCAAATTGTTTTCTTTCATGTTAGTTGAGCAACCTAAACTTTACCTTTAATATATAAATTATTTAAATCTTGTTTCCTTTCTTGGAATTCACGATCCCAGTAAGCAGGCAGCCATTTTGTGGACACTGTTATTATGACAAGTTTTGTATCACCTCAAAATTTTGTGTATGTGCCACAATGGGGGACCTAATGCCTATGCACAAACTACACAATTATAGACCGTGAATGTGAGGAGGGCAGTGATACACAGAAAGTGCATTAATAACAGGTATGAAAGTTTTACTCAAATGGATGAATTGTAGTTTCATGTTTCATTTGCAAAGGACTTTTGTTCTACAGCTTTTCATGTGTGGGTGACAGGTCCACTTTAAGGTTGATTGGACCAGAAATGCAAAGTGTTAATAAAATTGCAGAATCATTGAAATTATAGACCCTTGCCAGGTGTGAATCAATACTTTTGCATTCTGTTTATTTTAATCATTATGATCAGGTCTCAAGAGCTTGCACTTCAGTGTGCAGCACACACTGTCCATATTTCCCCCAAACAGACCCTGACAAGACCATTCTTATTACAGGGAAGGGACTATGGCTGGCTTGTTATTCCACAGAGCATATGCCCATGTTCTTTCAGACCACAGTACTGTATATTAAAAAATGACCTGGTGTAATAAGTTGCACATGAATTTCTATAGCATTAGCGCGCACTTAAGGTTATAAGTGGTGCTGCCATGTAATGGTTACAAATTAGCGTGGTTCACCTTTAAGTTAACGATTATTATGTTATAGAATTCAAAGTAATTCTTCAATTAGTCTTCATTATTTATTTTTTATAGTTTTTCAAATTATTTGGCTTCTTCTTCTGACTATTTCCAGCTTTCAAATGGGGTCACTGGGGGTAGCTGCTTTTTATTATTCATCGTTCTATTCAGGTCCTCTCCTATTCATAAAGGTGTATGGGATCTGTTATCTGGAAACCTGTTATCCAAAAGTCTTCCATAGACTCCATTTTATCCAAATCTTTAAAAATCATTAAATTTTCTCTGCAATAATAATAATAATAATAAAACAGTACATTGTACTTGATCCCAACTAAGATATAATTAACCCTTACTGGAAGCAAAACCAGCCTATCCGGTTTATTTAATGTTTACATGATTTTCTAATAGAAGATCCAAATTATGGAAAGATCCATTATCCGGAGCATTCTGAATAACAGGTCCCACACCTGTAGACCAGACTCTTATTCAGTTGCTATGGTAATCTGGACCCTAGCAACCAGATCACTCAATGGTGAACAACCCCTTAAAAACTCGGTTTGTTACTGTGATCACAGATACAGAGCAATGGCTGTGGATGGGGGGCCCGGCTAATGAAGTAAGTGTGGCGTGGTCGGGCCTCCATTACCCTCGGGGCCCCCTACAACTGTCCCCCCTGATGGCGGCCCTGCATGCAATATAACATGCATGTGGATAAATGAGCAAGCCTCCTGCACATGCGTGTCACTAAACATGGCCATCCACCAGGAGCACTTTTCGAGCAAAACCCCAACCCCTACCACCCCAAGCTCCATCTGTTTCTAAATTCCAACTCCTGACATCACCAGCAGCAATAGTGCCTGCAAGTTGGACAGCTCTAATATAAAAGTTTGCCCAGGAGCAGTAACCCATAGCAACCAATCAGCAGATAGCATTTACTGGTCACCTGTTTAAAAGCAAACATCCTATTGGTTGCTATGGGTTACTGCTCCTGGGCAAACTTAGTGCCTTTAATTACATAACCCTCAAAGTAAGCAGAGAAATTAAAGTTATAGTGATGAGGGGTTACAGCACATCATTCTACATTTAATAAGCCGTATTCTAGCTGTGGCCATCTTGTGCTCATAAGCAGAAATACAGTTCCTCCACTGGATACCAGACGGAAGGTGTTAATGCAGAGCAGCAGAAATGTAGGGCAACCCACCTATAAGTTGCTTTACTAATGAACAGCTTTTCTATAGCATTAATGTTACTATCTGAAGCAATATTCCAGGTAAAACAATTCTCAGCGATAGTCAATATAACACAGTCAAATAATCTGACCTGGTTTCTTCCTAATGATGTGTTACTCTAAATAAAGAAGGCAGTGTCGGACTTGGATGCCAGGGTTCCACCAGAAAACCTTAGACTGAGGGCCCACATACTATACTATATTCTTCCATTATTAAGCCCCTTAAATAAATAAAGAAATGACCTATAATAGGCCAAATGGTTAGAAGCACCGGGAGTTTTCCTGGTATCCTGGTGGGCCAGTCCGACACTGAAAGAAGGTATCAAGGTGCAGGCTTGGAAAGAAATAATATGCAACAAAAAAAAATACACACAACTATGGAAGTGTAAGTAAGACTATTAGAAAAATATTACAAAATAGTAGAGGGGGATTCTGCCTTGGAACCATAAACTTAATGGCTGTTACCATTCCTAGAAAAAGAGCGTACCTTCTTAGCTCCATCCTGTGTAGTGGCTATGGATGCCAGTTTCCGACTCCGGCACCTGTTAGTGGGAGCAACAAGAGACATGAACAAATTTGAAGTGTTTTAACATTAAGAGGCACATTTATCAAAGGTCGAATTTCGAATTCTTGCGAGTTTTTAAAAACTCCCATAAATTCGAAATTCAACCAATCAAAATGTATTAATAAAATCTAATTTTTACACTCGGATGAATTAAATCAACTAGAAAAATCGAATTTGATTCAAATTTTAAAAACTAGATTCAAACAACTCCAAATTGATCCCTGGACCTCTCCCATTGACTTAACAGCAATTTGCAGGTTTTAGGTGGCAAATAGTCGAATTAGAGTTCTTAAAGAGCCAGAGTATGATAAATCTCGAAAATCACATTATTTTAAAAACTCAAATCGAATTTGAATAACTCCCTAGTCAAATTTGAAAGTTTTGACCATAAAAAAAATAAGATTTTTCCATTTTCAATTCGACCCTAAAAGTTATTATTTCAATAGAACAACCATGCATACCATGATTTACAAATATTACTAGTACAGCTTGTCCCCAGAGCTTTCCAGTGAAAGTGCATATAAGGTTATTTCTGAACAATGCCTCAGATGTAGCAATAAAACAGCACAAACACAATCAACAAAGCAACAGAACTATAGATACAGCAGGCAATATTGAAGCCTCCGGCAAACATTCACACCATTTTGCCAAAGAGCTTAATAATATGCCATGTGTATATCAATAAAGTCTGCTCCATCTATACACATATACAGAAAATCTAATCATTTCAATGGAGTATTTTTTATGTTGCCTTCATTAGAAAGAAAATTATACACGCGTTGTTCCAATTGCCGTTGGGGAAAATGGTATCTAATATCCAGACAGCATTTTAGCTGCTGGATTGGGAACACATGATACAAAAGGGGTTCTTCACCTTTGATTTAACTTTAGTATGATGTAGAGAGGGATATTCTGAGACAGTTTGCAATGGTTTTCATGTTTTATTATTTATGGTTTTTGTGTTATTTAGCTTTTTATTCAACAGCTCTCTAAATTGCTATTCAAGCAATCTGGTTGCTGTTTTTCAAATTAACCTAGCAACTATGCCCTGGTTTGAATAGCAGAATATGAATCAGAGAGGACCAGAATAAAAGGATGAGCAATAAAAAGTAACAATAACCAAACATTTATAGATTTACAGAGCATTTGTTTTTAGATGGGGTCAGTGACCCCTGTTTGAAAGCTGGAAAGAATTAAAAGAAAGGTAAATAATTTAAAAACTATTAAAAAAAACAATGAAGACCAGTTGAAAAGTCATTCAGATTAGCCATTCTATAGCATACGAATAGTTAATTGAAAGGTGATCCACTCCTTTAAGGTGGCCATTCACTGGTCGGCAGCTTATTGGCCACTGTATGGGGCACTCCTACATGCTTCCCCGACCAATATGTGGGCGAAAATTGGCTAGATGTTGATCAGGCAGGTTTAAAAATCCTGTAGGATCTAGGATATCATCAGTTCATTGATGTGGTCAATGCACCACCTGCATTACTGGACTTGAAATCCAATCTTTGGGCCCTAGGGACCAAGATAGGATCAGTCCGATATTGGCCAATCAAGGTGGATATATTAGGACAAGATCCACTTGTTTGAAGGGATGCACCGAATCCAGAATTCATTTCGGGATTCGGCTCAATCCTTCTACCCAGCCAATCCGAATCCTAATTTGCACATGCAAATTAGGGTTGGGATGGGAAATTGAGTGACTTTCTGTCATAAACAAGGAAGTAAAAAATGTTTTTCCCTTCCCACCCCTAAATTGCATATGCAAATTAGGATTCAGTTCGGTATTTGGCCGAAACTTTCATGAAGGATTTGGGGGTTCAGCCGAATCCAAAATAGTGGATTCGGTGCATCCCTACTTGTTTGGCAACCTCTCCAAATAAGATGATCTGTCCAAGTGTGACCTCCTTTAATCAGGTAATACAGATGGAACAGCAGACCTAGTTGGGTTGTACAGCAGCAGACCTAGTGGGGAAAGACAAGGCAGTTGGGGCATAGAATTGAGTCAGAAACCCCAAGAAGGGAGTACAGAAAAGGCAGAAACCCCAGTCAGGGTGTACAGTCAAGGAAGAAGACAAAGTTAGGGTGTGCAGTTGAGGCAGAATATTCAGTTAAGCATGACAGACAAGGCAACAAATTCAATTGGGGCATCCGGTCAAGATGCATAATTCAGATGAAGCAGCAGACCCAGTGTAGGCATCCAGTTTAGGCAGCAGACCCAGGTAAAGGTTAAACTGCACGGCAAAAGACTTTGTGCGTCAGATTTTATCTGATCTTGCCACGCAACAGATTTTGTTGGAACCTACACAATCTGATCCCCACAGCTGTAATGTTAGGGTGGCCATACACGGGCAGATCAAAGCTGATATCAGTCTTTTTGATCAATGTGGGAGCTTATCTGCCCGTGTATGGGGCATTTTGATGGGTCTCCCCGATTGTTATCAGGCCAGAAATCGTCCAGATATCGATTAAGCAGGTTGATTTTTCCTGTCGATCGAGGATCGCATCAGCTAGTTGATACAGTCCTTGTCCTGTCAGCGCCCATTACATTAGTTGAAATCCAATCGTTTGGCCCTAGGGCCGAACTATCAGATTAACCTGATATCACCCTGCCTTTGGTGGGTTTATCCTCTCGTTTAGCGACCTTGCCAAACTAGCGGATCTTATGGTGCATGGCCACGATGAGTCAAATCAGATGGTGTGATTTGTTTGTCAACTTACATCCAAAAGTCAATGTATTCCAATGAGAAAAAAAGTCGGTCAGACAGCAGCAAATTTTATCTTGTTGGATGAAGATGCAGCATCATTCGCATCTGACCTTGTTTACACATGATATTCTTGTATAAGTTCCATAATATTTTGATCAACGCAACGGCTTCCAACTTGTAGGATTCATTATGTCAATTCAACACCATCCTACAATATCTGCAGTGTAGTTTAGTCCTGAGGGATATGGTTGAGGCAGAAGGAACAGCTGGGGGATTGCAATAAAGGAATCAGAGCCAGCAGTGGTAGAGGGGACTGACGAAACTTTGCTTAATGCCATAGCTCCCAACTGTTGCGTTTTTTGTAGGACAGTCCTGATTTTGACAGCTCAACCCACAGTCCCGGATTATTACTGAAACGTCCCAATTTTCTCTTTGATCTCCTGCACTGAACAGCCGGAAAAAGATACATTTCTAAAACTTAATTGGCTTTTGGCAGAGAGCCCAGAATATGTAGCAGGTGCACTCTGACAGGTTTGTAACAATTTAAGATAAGCAAAGAAGCAATTGTAACAATTTAAGCTAAGCAGGTCTCTTGGGGAAACCGTGACTTGCAGTTTAAAGGGCAATTCAACTGCATTTGCAAAACTGTAATAGCATAAAAAACACGAAATGTGTTCAAACTTTCATACCCTGACAAATTTTGTAAAATGAACATGGTAATAAGGGGGTGTGGCCACAAGTGGGTGTGGCCACAAAATATTATAGCTATAGGCAAGGCAAATCTTTTTCTCCCTCTTTCTATTCCCAAAATGTTGGGAGGTATATAATGCCACTGTCTGGATAATGCACTGCCTACAATAGGAGGCAGATAGCCGCTAGGAAGGATATACCCATTACATGGAATTACCAAGAGCTTTCACTTTGCAAGTGGCAAATGCTTGTTTATAAAAAGGTAAGCAGACAATGATAGTTCTAGCAAAATACTTTTAATACCCATGTGCCATTTTTTGCTCTAATAGCGTAATATATTCCTTAAAGGGGTTGCTCACCTTCAAATTAACTTTTGGTATGATGTAGAGACAATTCTGAGACAACTGCAATTGGTTTTCATTTATCATTTGTGGTTTCTGAATTATTTAGCTTTTTATTCAGCAGCTCTCCAGTTTGCAATTTCAGCAATCGGGTTGCTACGGTCCAAATTACCCTAGCAACCATGCACTGATTTGAATAACAGTCCGGAATATGAATAGGAGAGGACCTGAATAGAAAGAGGAGTGATAAAAAAAGTAGCAATAACAATAAATGTATAGCTTTACAGAGCATTGGTTTTTAGATGGGGTCAGTGACCCCCATTTGAAAGCTGAGACAAATCCAAAGAAAAAAGCTAATAACTAAAAAACTATAAAATAAATAAATAAAGAAGACCAATTGAAAAGGGGCTTAGAATTGGCCATTCTATAACATACTAAAAGTTAATTTAAAGGTGAACCACCCCTTTAATACTGTTGCTAATCTGATTTGTATGCAGATAGAGAATTTCCATATACCAGATGTACAGTGTTAATATATATACTATATTCCTTAATACTGTTACTGATCTGATTCATACCCAGATAGAGAATTTCCATATACCAGATGACATGTACAGTCCATCCCTAAAGCGGCTGGGCAGAGTTAGAGTACCTAATCACTAAAGTCCAACAACTGAGCAACGATAAAGGAAAATCAACTCCAAACCTGCAATTTGCATGCATATGTGTGTATATAGACATTAACTATTTCAATATGTTGTAAGACTCCAGAGGGACACTAAGCAGGCTGTCAGGCAGCTACTACATGGACTAGTGCCCAGTGTCACAGGCATTTTCTATCTGGGATCACTTTGCTCTTTTACCCAGTGATTTATAGCACAAATAAACCCATGGAGAGGACGTTCCATATTCATATTGCACTTGACCCATATGGGGGCCATCTCCTATGTCTAGTACTATATAGTACAGAGACTGGCAATACTGACTGCATAAGGGGAACAGATTTCATACTACAGGTATGGGATCTGTTATCCAAAAACCCGTTATTCAGAAAGCTCCAAATTACGAAAAGGCTGTCTCCCATTGACTATTATAATATAAAGATCCACATTTTTACACATTATTTCTCTCTGTAATAATAAAACAGTACCGTGTACTTGATCCAAACTATATACTATATAAAATTAATCATTATTGGAGGCAGAACCAGCCTATATATTTAATGTTTACATGCTTTTCTAGAATACGTAAGGTATGAAGATCCAAATTACGGATAGATCTGTTATCTGGAAAACCCCAGGTCCCAAGCATTCTGCATAACAGGTCCCATACCTGTACATTTGACTGATGTCTCTCTAATGCCCAAGTGTCAACAAGGGTTTGGTGGTTTTAGCTATCTAAGAGATGGGATTGCCACCTGGTCAGTATTTGTTTGTAAAAATTATCTTTCATATTGATGTTATTAATAGGAAAATAATAGTACGGTCAGTATTTTTTTCTAGAAATGGTGGCAACCCTACTGAGAGAATGCACCCAGTTAGTGTCATTAGTACCTAGAAGCTTGAAGGCTTCTCATTTTCTAGAATGTCATGGCTAGTTTTTTAGAATGGCGTCTTGTACTGGGAATTGCTTGTGTCACAAGATACGTAGACATTCAGACCCATTAATTGAGCAAAAAGATGTGAACTAATTAATGCAATTTAAATCTATCTGGAAACCCAGTACCTTGTACTTTATCCAAACTAATATTTAATTAATCTTTATTGGAAGCAAAACCAGCCTATTGGTTTATTAAATGTTTAGATGATTTTCTAGTAGACTTAAGGTATGAAGATCCAAATTACAGAAAGATCCATTATCTGGAAAACCCCAGGTCCCGAGCATTCTGGATAACAGGTCCCATACCTGTATTACAACAGGAATTCTGATGAATATTAGCTGTCACATGGACACTTTATGGACACACAAGATCTTTGATGATATGAGAGATTTGCTTGATATATTTGAACACTGCATTGCAATGGGGTTGCTAGGAATTCTGTCTCATTATTGGGCGGTGGGTGCAAATTTGTAAACCTTCCCCTTAAACCACTCAGATTGGTTGTTATATAATATACTAGGCTAGATAGAGGGCCCGAAACGTTGCCTTGTCGGTGGCACGAATAAAGACTTGATTTCACCTTTTTGCAGCTGGAGTGTTAATTATAAAGCTATTATCTTACAGTGGGGCCCATTGAAGATCAGGTTCCTGTGTAAAAATTGCCCAGACCACAGTTGCAAAAAATATAGGAATGAGCAGTCCTTCAAATGAGCTCATGGGATCCTCAAGCATGTAAAATCTATAGCTGGAACTAGAGAAGCCCGTGAAGTCTTAGGGCACTGAATGTCTTGTTCGTGCCAGTTACATAACAAGTGCAGCCTCTGGATCATATGATCCTATGGCCAAAATGTACCCTCCTGGTAGTTCATGTTACGCTACCATTCCAATAATATCAGAGTTAGCGACTGAGTTTAGATATATGATAAAATATCATGGATGCCAGGCTATCATCATTAGCTTAATCACAGTTATCAAACAAAACAAGTCCGTGTGCGGAAACGGATGGGAAAACAGGCGTGAATTTGTAACATTATACCAGTATGGAATCCATTATCCAGAACCTGTTACCAGAAAGATCTGAAGTAAAAAAATAGCATCTCCCATAGACTCCATTTTACCCAAATAATCTAAATTTTTAAAATTGATTTCTTCCTCGTGAGGCAACTTCGGGTGACTACGCAAAATGAAGCACTTCGAGTGCCATCCCGCCCGGCGATTTAGATTCTAGCCGGCGGGAAGGCTTTCCAGGGAGATTAGTCCCCCAAAGAAGAGGCGATTAGTCGCCGGGGCGACTAAATCTCCCAGAATCTTAGCATATGTCACTAGCCTAATGCTGCTGCCTGCAGGAGCAACGCATCACCCCCTGTCTGGAATGAAGGCTGAACGCAGAGAAGAAGAAAGATGGGAATTATCTATGTGAACATTGGTACTGTAACAGATATTTGGGAAAGGCAGGAATTATCCATGTGAACATTGGTACTGTAACAGATATTTGGGAAAGGCAGGAATTATTCATGTGAACATTGGTACTGTAACAGATATTTGGGAAAGGCAGGAAACACATGGATCAAAGGGTAAGTTTACTGGCTAACATAAAAGGTTATGATGCAAGCTTTCAAATCTAGATCACTAGATGTACCTCAGGCAAACATAGTAAGTTAGGTTAAAAAAAAGACAGTCCTTCAATTTCAATCTTTTAACTCTATTTTAACCTGCCTAACTGCTAGTTGATCCAGAGGAAGGTAAAAAAAAATGTAATTTAAAGCCTCTCCAATTGCCTCAGAGGGAGAAAAATTCCTTCCTGACTCCAAAATGGCAATGGGACTGGTCCCTGGATCAACTTGTACTATGAGCTATCTTCCATAACCCTGTATTCCCTCACTTGCTAAAAAACCACCCAACCCCTTGTTAAATCTGTATCAGCCTGTACAACTGATTCAGGTAGATAATTCCACATCTTCACAGCTCGCACTGTAAAAAAAAAAACTCTTCCGAATATTTAGGCGGAACCTTTTTTCTTCTCATCGGAATGGGTGACTGATATCAGTCTTCTACTTACCCCAAGAGAACCTATTCAACTTCAGAGCTACAAACCTTGGTGTTTTAGTGACTGCCCAGAGTAAACATATTGTGCAGTTACTCAAAATCAGAAATGTCGAGTTCATGGTCTATTTACTGCTGTATTTGGGCTTCAAGGGCCCACAGAGAACAGTGCTACAGGTAACAGGTGTCATATACAGTAGACCTATGGTGAAAATAAGAAGGTCACTTGGCAGTCCAACCTTGGGTTTATTTAGTTTAGCATTATACACAAGTAGTATACTTGTGTATACTAATACAGGGAGTCCTCGAGTTACATACACCCGACTTACATACAACTCACACTTACAAACGGGGGCTATCACATGGTTTATGGTTTGCTTGACTTTTATTAGCATTTAGCTTTATTTAGCATTTAACATTGAGCATTTAGCTTTAATAAACCACCTGCCCCCATCCCCTCTGGCATGTGTTGTCTACTAGTCATGTGCGGGTCAGGTTTTAGCGGTCTCTCACCAGAAGACCTAACCCGCCCTCCCTCCACCCGCGCCTGCCCGTGACTTCCGGATTCCTTTTATAGACCGGCGCTGCCCTGCCGATGACATCACAAAAGGGGAGGGGCGCACATCTACAAAAGGGGAAGTTGGAAGCCGCCAGTGTAAGGTGGCGGACAGAGAGAGCAGGAAGAAAAGCTCAACCCAGACACGCCCGCCCACTGGAAAGGTGGAATGCGTCAGAAACACATGAGAGAAACGATGAGATAAGATTTCTGTAGTTAAGACACAGTGCACATATAAAAAGTGTATGTGTGTGTTGCATTACCCACACCCAAAGTGGCGGCCCATTTTTTTTCCTGAAAACAGCGAGTCCGACAGGCTGCGGATCAGCCTACACATCACTAATATCACCCAGTTTATATTCTATTTTCAGTACAAGTGCATAACTTATTGTTTGCGCCCAATACTCAATATGAAACCAGAATGCTTAGAAGCAATTATGGTGCATGGTTGTGGCCCTGCTATGGCCTGGAGTTGGGTGGCTTAAACAGAAAGCAACCAGGAATGTATACCTGGAACAACTACTTAAGTACAGATATACTGGAAATAAATTTGTTAGTTAGGGTAAGTACACAAAGTCGTCTGAAGTTTCCTCGCGAGGCAACTTCGGAAAACGGATCGACGCGTGTGCTTAAAGCTGGCGATTTTTCATTTTAGCCAGCGCAAGAGTGAGGGAAGGCATTCGAGGAGATTGGTCGCCGCAATGACGAAGCAATTAGTCGCCAGGTAAATAAATCTCCCCGAATCGCCCAGTGTGACCTTACCCTTAGGATGAAAGAGCAATGTGTCCCATGAATTGGCAGGGATTATCAAAGGAGAACTAAAGCTTAACTAAAGAACTAGCTAGAAATGTTGTACATGACCACAGCCCTTATATATATATATCAGTAAATCTGTGTCTCCAAAGATGCCCCAGTATCTCCCCATCTTCTTTTCTGCTGATTCAATGCACAAACTCTGTGCTGCTGTCACTTACTGAGCTTAGGGATTGACACAATATACAGTACACATAGAATAGAAATGTCACAATATAAGGCTGATTAGTAATTAATACAGATAATTACTACATGGCAGCTCAGAACCCGGTGCAATTAGTATCAGAATTTAATAATCAGCCCTGTAGCATCAGCTTATATTACAGACAAACCTCATTTTCTGCTTGATAATTAGTGACGACCCCTAAGCTTAGCTTCTCAACAGCTGCTCAGAGCCCACTGAGCATGTGAGTGTCACAGACACTTTCCAAGATGGTGACCCCCTGTGACAAGTTTGAAGTCCTGGATCATTACTGCTATTGACAAGCTGAAACTTTAGGCTGGTGCAATAAGTTCAGTGTGTAAATTATGTAATTTTTAGCCACACGTTTTTAGGGGTTAATTCTCCTTTAATGCACCAAGCAAATACTAATACATTCATTTGTGCTCTTTAAATAATAACTAGTGTCCAGTTTTTCATTAAAACATGACCACTGAGAAACCTGCTCATTTGTACAGATTTTCCTTAAAATATATAGAAATGTTGACAATGGAGCCATATGGCACCTTAAATGGCAGCCCCACCTGAAATATATTTATTTCCTGGCAAACTGCAAATGAATTATTGCCAGAATAGTAAAGAGGATTCTACAAGCATTCATTTTGTCTGCTTTTCAGCCTAATACAGTTTATAGTGTGCCATAAGCACAGGTCAGATGTCACTCATGCATCTATAGGAAGAAAAGCTTTAATATAAATATGCCTACAGGTGCGAAGAAATGTTCTACCTGCAGATTCTGGACAAATAGGTGTAACCTGTAAATGTAAATAAGGTATTTTCCCTTTCTAGAATCACTGCAATGCCCTTGCCTTTTTTAATTATTCCGATTAGAATCAGTGTATTTTCCTTTCCAAACACGAATACTATTAGCACTGGCTAACAACATAGTTCCCTCAGCCACTGCCTCTAATATTTTAAGTATGTGACTGATCTTGTTTCCCTGCAATTGGGAGCTCACAGCATAAAAATAAACTTATAACCTGGCTGAATGCAAACACACACCTACTTGACAACAGGCTCCGTACCCAGGCCTAATGTAAAGGGAACGCTTGCATATATATATATAGGGCAATTTTTTCCTACAATTTATTCCTCCTTCTTTAATGCAGCACTGCATGCTTACGGTTAATACACGCCATCTTTCGTGGGTACATGCAGTGCTATCTATTGAACAAGAATTCAAGGTTTAATGGATAAATACCTTTTGCACTTATTTAAATCAGTAGTGAATATGCTGGAATTCTGATTCATTGAGAGGGAGGGAGTGTGGGGTAAATGACTGCAATGGACTAGGAATTGTTAACCAGAAGGGAATGGGGCAGGTTTGGGCTTGTAATGCAGAGATATTTTTACATCGCACACTTAACATACGGCAGCAAAACTAGCGACTAAAGAGAAGCAGCGTTGTAGCATAACTGCAGAGAATATATATGAAACATAGTGCAAAATAGAGAAGCAGGCAGTGATTTGTATGTGTGTGTATTTGAGCTTTTATGTTTGAGGCCAACAAACCACAGTGATTCACTGTCACTGAGCAAAGGTCAAAGATATAGAAATCAAACTCAAAGTTAAAAGGAAGCGTTTGCAAGTAGGAAATGTGGGTGCCACGGTTAAATACTATTTAATTAGTTAAGTAGTTGATCCTCTAGAACGAAAGGTGTTTCCCCAATCAGGCAATCAGCAGGGCTCTCCTCCACCCTCAAAAAAAGACAAAAAAAAAAAAAAGATTGCTGTATTCCTCAAAAACCACAGGGTTTTGAGCGGGAATAAAACAGATAAAATATATATAGTGCAGTATTTCAAAACAAATTATGATATTTTTAGTGAACTTGCTATGTTCGAATAAAACCGCGTGTGAATAAAAAATCATGCACCACCATCAGGAGTTAATATTTAACCAGTTTAAAAGTTCGTAACCTAAGTGGTGCTAGAGGTATTTCGGCTATAGTCCTTATTTATATATCCAAGTTTTGACACCCGTGATGTTTAGAGTTATAGTTGCACAGAAGCCCACACTCCGATCCTATTGTGTCTGGCAGGTGTTTATACTTACAAGAAGTAAGTTGATACAGGTATATGTAATTTTAGCGTCTCAGTCCGCTTTCATTCTTCTAAAAAAAGCATTCCTCCAATAAAATCGCTTTAAAACCAATGTGGCATTCCGGTCTATTGTTCCGAGTCCTTTGCGTAACTGAACCGTGTGATGCATTCACCTTAGTCCAGTAGTTTCCTCGGGTCACCAGACTGCCGCTTCCACACTCTCGTCCTATAGCTGACGCATTTCGCAGAATGACTTCATCCAAAAGAGCTCTTTTGGATGAAGTGATTCGGCGAAACGCATCAGCGATAGTCCGCTTAGTCCAGTATAGTTTCCTCGGGTCACCAGGCTGCTGCTTCCACACTCTCATCCTATCGCTGACGCGTTTCACCTCCTAGAACCTATTTGGAGTCAATTGGTGGACTTTGAAAAATCAATCAAAAAAGGGGTTCAATACTTTGAATCAAATTCGATCAAATACGATCTTACTTCGATTCGAACAATCGAATACAGCCCTTTCACCCGCAGAATAAATAATACATTTCAGTTTTTTTTTCGAATTTCAAAGTTATGGGAGTTCAAAAAAACTCCCATTACTTTCGAAATTCGACCCTTGATAAATCTGCCTCTGTGAAATTCGACCCTTGATAAATCTGTCGCTCTGTGAAGAGCAATACTACCCAAACAGAATGTAGATTTCACATCCAAATATTTACCCAAAACAAAATAGTATAAATGTTGTCCTACGTTTATTTATCAACACAACAATATGGCACTGTGATTATACGCATCAATTACTAAGATAGAAATCTATAGTTGTACAGCAGTGCTGTTTTTTTTCTTTTAAATCTTATTTATTGTGACATGGTCCCTCCCCCAAAAGAAATCCTTTAATTTTGCCTACAATTACATTTCTCAGATCCAGTATTAAAGCACTAAGCCTTTTACTGCCCCTAACATAGGTATAGTCTTCATGCTCCAATTAATTAAGCACCAGATTATATAAACATGCCTTTATCAATAGAAAAAAAAAGTATCCATATACTTTGCAACACTATAACTACACAGTATGCTCCATCTTGTTGTACAAACATAATACCGGGAATAATCTGCAACACTGTAATTACACAAACTGTTAGTTCTACAACATTAACAAATACATATAGTTAGTTGATCTGTTATTATTATTATTATTAACATGTATTTATATAGCGCCAACATATTGCGTAGCACTGTATCTGTTGATCTGTTAAACCCACTATGGGGTTATGAAATAAGGGGATATAGAATAAAAAGAAGTAAGCCATAGGAACCAATCAACAGGCAGCATTTACTGGTCAACTGTGTAAGTACAAATATCCTATTGGTTGCTCTGTGTTACTGCACCTAGGCAGTGTCTTTTATTACATACAGGGGTAAGCTTTCAAGATTACATATCATATTCCTTATTCCATAGACTTTATGCACTACTACCTATTAGAATAGGATGGACGGTCCCTCTATCAAGTTCATGCAATATTATATTAACACTAAAGTTAATTCACCTATTTTTTTATAAATAGCCAACAGAAATGTGTAATACTACATTTTTAAAGGCATCCTGTCATCGGAAAACATGTTTTTTTCAAAACGCATTAGTTAATAGTGCTACTCCAGCAGAATTCTGCACTGAAATCCATTGCTCAAAAGAGCAAACAGATTTTTTTATATTCAATTTTGAAATCTGACATGGGGCTAGACATTTTGTCAATTTCCCAGCTGCCCCCAGTCATGTGACTTATGCCTGCACTTTAGGAGAGAAATGCTTTCTGGCAGGCTGCTGTTTTTCCTTCTCAATGTAACTGAATGTGTCTCAGTGGGACCTGGATTTTACTATTGAGTGCTGTTCTTAGATCTACCAGGCAGCTGTTATCTTGTGTTAGGGAGCTTCTATTTGGCTACCTTCCCATTGTTCTTTTGTTTGGCTGCTGGGGGGAAAAGGGAGAGGGTGATATCACTCTAACTTGCAGTACAGCAGTAAAGAGTGAATGAAGTTTATCAGAGCACAACTGACATGACTTGGGGCAGCTGGGAAATATGTCTAGCCCCATGTCAGATTTCAAAATTGAATATAAAAAAATCTGTTTGCTCTTTTGAGAAATGGATTTCAGTGCAGAAATCTGCTGGAGCAGCACTATTAACTGATTCATTTTGGGAAATTTTTTTTTTTTTTCATGACAGTATCCCTTTAATCTAATATAAATAGAAGACGAGGGTAAAAATTGAAAATTTGAATTACACTTACATATCAAGATCTTTACACATAGCACGTTACATCAAATACAGAGGTTAACCCGCTCAGGTGTCTTGTAACTAAATGAAAGTTTGAATTGAATTCGGGTCACACAGAGACTGTAATTATTGTGGACGATTAGATATTAGTAATGGAAGGCACACACAAAAAAATCCACCAACTGCCTGGGTGCCAAGTGGTAGTTCAGCAAACACTCACAGGATTTGCTTTAAAATCCTTTTTATTGTTTTTTATTTATTTATTTATTTTTATTTATTGATTTTGCACACAATAAAAGGGATTTTTTCATTTATTATGCAAGTCCTGTGTGCTATATATATCAAAATGCCCTTAATTGCCCAGTACTGGGAGGCACCTGGGCATACTAGCATGCCATTCATATTATTTTCAAATACCAATGTCTATCTTCTAGAGATGCCTATGGCACATATTTTACTCAATGAGAATTTGCTGTGCCCAATCACAGTAATAAACGCAGATATGCCAAACACAGATCTCCCGTTTAGACTGTAAGCCCTACGGGGTAGGGTCATCCATCCTTTTGTCTCCTTGACACTGAGCACTTAATCTGTAGTGTAATTAGATTTTATATTTATGTGAATTGTACTTCTAATAATGCACTTATTATTGCAGTGATCCCTTGTTTGTTACTACTAATTTATTGTTTTGCTGTACAGTGCTTTGCCCTCAAGCAGCGCTATACAAATAAGAAATATACTTTTCATGAGCATATGTTTTTATACAGGTCATGGAACTCCTAGGTAACTTCTAATATCCTCATATTTTGCAACTGGGGGTACTTTATTTATTATAATACACAAGTTTCAGTGATTCATGTGACAGAAATGACATCAGAACTCACCGTTTATAACTGATGATATCAGAACTCATCGTTTATAAGGATATAATTTACAAGATATTCATGGCTTTTGTGTATTGTATATATTGTGGTTGTGGACAGCACTCCGTTTTGAAACAATACCTGGGTGCACGGTAAAGAAAATATATATAGAAAAAAAGACCAGCAACACCAGGATTTTGCATGTAGTTGAAAAAGTGTTATTGCATATGTATCCGACGTGACGTTTCGGTCCCCATTGCGACCTTTCTCAAGGTAACCTTAACCCTTATGCACCTTAGGCAATGTATAAATTACAGGTATGATGGGATGTTTTGGCACAAAATACTTTCCGTTATCCACCCCTGGGCTTTTGCCATATTCAATAAATTACACAATTCCCTCTTAAATTTGTCTGTGGGGTTAAATAACTATTTGCCATAATTGGTGGTATCCGATAATTGTGATAACAATTCATTGCGATAATATGCATAATCCATAATCACAATCCCACCCCCCTTGTCCGCATTACAAATGATAATATCCTTGTTGCTCTGTAGAGACTTAATGGCCTGTTTTTCAACTACAGATAAATAAATTAATATATATATATATATATATATATATATATATATATATATATATAAATATATATATATATATATAAATAATACACAAAAGCCATGAATATCCTGTAAATTATATCCTTATAAACGGTGAGTTCTGATGTCATTTCTGTCACATGACTCATTGAAATTTGTGTATTATAATTAATAAAGTACCCCCAGTTGCAAAATATGAGGATATTATAAGTTACCTCGGAGTTCCATGATCTGTATAAAAACACTCGGCCTTGTGTTTTTATATGGTCTTGAAACTCTTCGGTAACTTATAATATCCTTATATTTTACAAGAGGGGGTACTTTATTCACTATATATATATATATATATATATATATATATATATATATATATATATATATATATATATATATATATATATATATATATATATTTATATATTTATATGATTATAGTGCTGTCTGACATCTGTGGTTGTATCTCTCTTATTTATAAGAAGCAAAAGGAAGTTACGAGAAATATAAAATACAGAATCTGCAAATACTTCTAGAGCTTTTCATGTCTGGATCACAGATTTGGAAACAAATAATTACCCAAATGCACTTTGCAATATACATAACTCCTATTACTAGGCTGTAATTTGGCATTAGAGAGGAAGGAATGGCATGATTAGCTTTTCTTTTCCTCCAAACAAACCTAGTTATGGAGGCAAGTTAGCACACGGCGTGTCTATCAGCCTGAAGTACATGATGTCACCATGGAAGAGCATGGAACAGATATTTACAGAGAAGCAGACCTTGTGTCCGTCTATACCGTGTGCTCAGTTTGTATCCTTGTTTTACCTTTTCTCATGGTCACATTTCTGAAGGCAGTCACTCGGATTAATGTGCAGGTGTAAAGGAGAATGTGAACAATGGCAATCTAAACACACATACAGAGGCACATTTATCAAGGGCCGAATTTCAAATTCATGAAGTTTTTTTTCCATGAACTCGAAATTCAACCAATCGAAATGCATTAATAGAACTGAAGCTTTAAAACTCGGATGAATAGAATTGAACCGAAAACTCGAATCGAATTTGATTCAAATTTTTTCTCCGAAAAAAAAAACTTGAATTTCAGGAAGGCTGCAAAAAAACTCAATTGATCCCTGGACCTCTCCCACTGACTTAAACAGCAACTCAACAGGTTTTAGGTGGCAATAGTCGATTTGGAGTTCTTAATGGCCAGAGTATGATAAATCTCAAAAATCTAATTAGAATTTTTTTTAAAAAAAAAACTTCTAATCTAATTAAAAAAACTCCCTAGTCAAATATGACAGTTTTGACCATATAAAAACTCGAAAATTCGGATTACGAATTTGAATTTTCAATTCGACCCTTGATATTAGTGATGTGCGGGTCAGGGTTCTCCTGACCCTAACCCGCCCTGCTGCAACCCGCGCTTCCGGGGTCCTTTTATATACCCACGAAGACGCTGAGGTCACAATGACGTCACAAAAAAGGCGGGGCGAGCAGACGCGAGACTATAAAACCAGAACCCGGAAGTCGGATACCGGCATTTGAGGGTGGCGGGCGGGGAGAGCAGAAGAGCTCAACCCGCACCTGCCCGCAAGGAGCACTGCGAGGTCGACCCGAACCTGCCCGACCCGCAGGTATTGGGTCGGTCCGCACATCACTACTTGATATATCTGCCCACAGTGTTCTCTCTCTCCCATAACAAACTACTGAAAGCACCAGCGATATTGCTGTGTTGAAGTACAACATACAGAACCATGCAAAACATAGACTTAACTGGGAATATGACAAAGAGCCCCTTTTCTACAATGCTTATATTCATTTAATTGTATTAGCTATCTACCAATACTCTTTTTTTTTCAGTGCTTAGGCTTCAAAATGCCATGCTTACCTGTCAGCTTTGTGTCTTGTTATTGGCGAGCAGAGAATAGACGGGAAGGGACCTGGGCCAATTCTGCCTGTAATGATATATTAATAAGCAGTCGATAAATATACATATTCATTTACACATGCCATAATTCTAAACAACAGGAGTGAGCAATCAGATTTGCATGTACTTCTATTTATATATCTCCTAAAGGTACAGAGTACTTTAAAAAGCAGATACAAAGAGCACACTAAAGTAAAGTATATTACAGTGCTCTAGAGAAAGTACTTTTCATAGAATCTACACAGTTCTACAGAGTACTTGTTAAAGGGAGTACACAAGGATACAGACTACAGAGTGTTTTATTAAAAGAGTGCAGAGAGGTAAAGAGTACATTATAATGAGAGTGCAAAAAGATAACGTGTACTTTATATTGAGGGTGCAGCAACATTAAGAGTGCTTTATAATGACAGTATGAGAGTACACAGAGGTAAAGAGTGCTTTATGCTGATGGTGCAGAGACGTAAAGCGTAATTGATAATTAGAGTATGAGTACAAAGTGGTACAGAGTACTCTATAATGAGAGTGCAGAGATGTAAAGCGTAATTGATAATGAGAGTATGAGTACACAGAGGTACAGAGTACTTTATCATGAGAGTGCAGATACGTAAAGTGTACTTTATAATGAGACAATGAGAGTACACAGAGGTACAGAACACTTTTTTAATGAGAGTGCAGAAACATAAAGCATACTTTATAATATGAGTATGAGTACACAGAGGTACAGAGTACTTTATAATGAGAGTGCAGATACGTAAAGTGTACTTTATAATGAGAGAATGAGAGTAAACAGAGGTACAGAGTACTTTATGACAGTACACAGAGTGCTTTATAATGAGAGAACACAGAGGTAAAGAGTACTTTATAATGAGAGTGCAGAGAGGTAAAGAGTACTTTATAATGGCAGTACACAGAGTACTTAATAATGAGAATAGACAGAGGTAAAAAGTACTTTATAATAAGAGTGTAGAGAGGTAAAGAGTACTTTGTAATGTAAGTGCAGAAATATTGAGTCACTCATTATAATGCACGCAGTACCTCTTTGCACACTCTATAAAGCACTCTCTACTTCTCTCTGCACTCACAAAGTAATCTATTATTTTCCTCTCTGCACACTTATTATAAAGCCCACTGTACCTTTTTGCAGAGAGGTAAAGGTACAGAGTACTTTACAAAGAGAGTATAAAGTAGTTCAAAGTAGCTTACAAAGAGTACACAGACATAGAGAGGTATGGAGACCTTCACATAAAGAATATCATGCAAGTACAGAGTTCTTTACTCAAGGTTCTGGGTATTTTACAAATAGAATACTCACAGGTTCAATGTTACAATACTCCCAAACTGGAAATTAAGATCAGTTTCAAATTATCTTTGTCTACATCACAAATATCAGTTTAAACTTCACGCACAAATATCATCCTATCTGTATTGAATCAAGTAGAACGTGGTTAATTAATACTGTTGATCAAATGATTATTAAACATATGCTGTTTATCTGTGGTTGAAACAGTGAGTATTGGTAAAGCTCTTGAGAGAGTAATATAATTTCTAGGTTCCTGCGAGCATGGAGAAGCATATTATCAGACAGACACTGCTTCTACTTCCGTCCTGGCAAGAACCAGCAGCCCAATTACTGTCTATGACTGGCAATCTGTATAGCAGAGCAACAGCTTATAAATGTTCCACACTTACCCTGGCATGAGTCCCAGTTATACATACAATTCCACCTGCATTACCGCTATGGCACACACTAAATATTGATTGTCAATGCCGAGTACTGAGTAGTGGCAATCAGGAACAGTTTCTATTGCTTCACACCAGTAAGTCTGTGATTGTTGAGCCATAATAACCGTTATAATATACAAAAGCCATGAATATCCTGTAAATTATATCCTTATAAACGGTGAGTTCTGATCTCATCAGTTATAAACGGTGAGTTCTGATGTCATTTCTGTCACATAACTCACTGAAACATGTGTATTATGATAAATAAAGTACCCCCAGTTGCAAAATATGAGGATATTAGAAGTTACCTCGGAGTTCCATGACCTGTATAAAAACACCCGGCCTTCGGCCTCGTATTTTTATATACTCCTCGGTAACGTATAATATCCTTATATTTTACAAGAGGGGCTACTTTATTCACTATATAATGACAATAACCTAACAACAAATGGAATACCAGGTTATCCAACCTCCCCCCTGCCCAAGACCGCTGGAGCAACGACACAAAAAAAAGTGCTCCAGCTGATGATCTGCTACTGGAAGTTTACACACAGTAAAATGGCAAGTACAGCATTTAAAGGGGAAGTTACAATTTGTTTTTTTTTTAATTAAAGGGGAACTATCGCTAAAATGAAAATTTAATACAAGCTTCATCATACTGAAATGAGAAAGTTTGTAAATAGAATCAACAATTGACAATTAGATCAATATATCTTATAGGGGGCTCCCTTTCCTAGCAGATGTATTAGAGCTCACTCAAATAACTGATTCCAGTACAAACAAAGTCTAACAAAAAAACTGCCTTTTGCACAAATCCTGCATGTAGAGAGACATGATGTCTGGTGATTTTAATATATTGAGCTCTAATACATCTCCTAGGCAAAAGGATATATGGGCCCTAGAAGATATATTGGATCTGTCAATGATTATCTGACACCCAACTACTGTATGAAGAGAGAATTAAGAGAAAACAGATGCTGAGAGAGGAATAGTGAAAATAAATTTGATTATTTCAGAAACAGTACAGAATCAGAATTTAATTGATTCTATTTAGAAAGTATCTTATTTCAGTATATTACATTTTCATTTTCGTGATAGTTCCCCTTTGATAAAATCATTTTGTCTATTTACATCCTGTAGCTGTAATTCTTTTCAGGCCCTCTTTTATCCAATATTAAGCTGCCTGGTTGCTAGGGCAATAAAGCCACAGCAACCAGATAGAAGTTATAACTTCCAATCTTGAGAGCAGCAGAATAAAAAAATGTAAATATTTCAAAGCCCCCCCAAACAGCTGCAAAAGATTTTAGAATTCTGCTGTTACATCATACTAATGGGGTTATTAATCAAAGTTAGCATTTTAGAACTTGAATGAACAAAACTAATGGTTTCCAATTTAAGAAAAAACTATAATGAGCGAGTTCTGGATTAACAACCTGAAAAGTCAAACTGATCGAGTTTTCGCAGGAAAAAAAAACTGGAATCTCTCAAATTGTTTTTGAGCGAAACCCTCCGCAAAAAACTTGAACATCATGATGGCTATCTTCCAATGGTTCAAGGGACCTCTGCCATTGACTTCTACATGACCTCGACAGGTTTTAGATGGTGTGTTTTCATATTCAAGCTATTTCCAGGGTTGGGGTATAATAAATCTCAAAAAATACTTTTTTTTTTTTACTCCAAAATAACCTCGAAAACTCAAAGTTTTCGTGGAAAACACAACTCGAAGCTTAATAACTCTGCCCCTAAAAGTACATTTTAACTGGACATTTAAATGAGAAAGTAAAAGGGGCCACTGCTGCACTGGATAGGATGGCATTAAGGAGAATGGCTGAAAATCTTTTATCACCAGTCAGAATAATGCAGTAGATTATGTGATTGGGCAGTGTTCTTAAGAAAAGATACCACGGCAGTTTATTTCCAATAGATTAGCCACAACAGTGCAAGCTAGAACACCAGTTTTATTCTTTAGAATGCTTTGCCATACCTGAGCGAACAGCTCTAGACACTGTCTGTTTGTTAGGATAGCAGCTGCCATATTAGCTTGCTGTGACATCACTCCCTGCCTGAGTCTCTCCCTGCTCGCTCATAGCTCAGATTACAGCCGGGAAGGGGAGTGAGGAGCAAACTGAGCATGCTCAAGCCCAAGCCCTGGAGGTTTTACCTGAAAACAGGAAGTCTGATACAGAAGCCCATGTGTACACAATAGAAGGAAAGAAATGTGGAGTTTCTTTTGACAGAGGATTCAGAGCAGCATTACTTTGAGGGTTTAACTCCAATTTGGCTGACCCCTCTAAGAAACAATCCCTAAACACCAATAGAAGTTAAACTGATAGAAATCAGACTGCATCAGCATTGTTAAATCTGAAGAAAGCTGGCCATGGCAGTGAAAGGGTTAACAGCACCATTCGGCTCAACGATCCATTTGAGCAATCCGCACTATTCCCGTAATATATTGACCTTGGAACCAGTTTCTCTGCCACTCTAAAAAGTTGAATTATTTGCCTTGCTCCGATAAATGATTAATTAATGTCTTCAGCTCTTACTAGCTAAGCGAGCTCTAAGCCGAGAGCAAGAGATAAAACCTCTTTCACTAATTAGCCTTGAAACCCAATTAAAAGATCCGCTGTACAGTCGGCTTGGAGCCATTTCAGAACTTGTTTACTGTATGGGGTGTTTAAAGTGTTCCTTTAGAAATCACCATGCAGTTTGTAGGAGTTGGATCCTTTGCCATTTGGGATTATAAAATCAGATTGGTTAATTTCCAGACCCTCGGATTATTTCACTAAAGAGGATGTTTGCTGCGCTGTGACGAAAGATTTCCAAACCCCCTTCTAATAATTTTAAGATCTCAGAACCCGCCACATTTGGCCCGGTGCCGCAGCAATTAGTCTCATGCAATCACTTTGCTTTGCTTCTGTTGCAGATTTTATCTTTCATTTATATTAACCCCTAAAGCATCAATAATGTGATTTACTCTCTGTGTAGTGAGGTCAATGGTACAAGCCTCTCTCTCCTTTGTCTACCTGATCATTTCACTTGTAACTTAGGTAGGTAGTAATATTGGTCATTATAACTCCACTTACCTGCTGACAAACCCTTTCCCTGCACAACCCTAATGTTCTCAATGCTGGGCTCACTCTGCTGTTTGTATTCAGACTGGGGAGTAATTTATCTGTATGGTGCCCTTTTTAAGGTGTCCATCTCTAACACAGCAGGGGGGCCAGGAGGTACAGGGCCTCATATATATTGTATTCATATACAATTTCATGTAAACAAGTCAATCTCTAGACATTTTGGGTTCCTAAAAAAACTATTTTCTGT
Organism: Xenopus laevis; assembly: GCF_017654675.1. Lineage (NCBI taxonomy): Eukaryota > Metazoa > Chordata > Amphibia > Anura > Pipidae > Xenopus > Xenopus laevis. The sequence continues at coordinate 128,775,313 of NC_054381.1, forward strand.
AGGGCCCAGTAATATCTAGTTATGTCATTGACTCTATCTCTAGATTTTATACTTTTCCACATATGGGCCTATGCTACAGTCAGCACTGAGCCAAGGTCTGTAACTGCTGTATATCTAAATCAGAATTGCAAGTTGCATACATTTAGTCTGCTCTCACACAATTTCTCTACAGACAGAAAACCACCAGTAGAGATGAGCGAATTTATTTGCCAGCCATGGATTCGCGGTGAAATTCTGAATTTCACCATGTGCGAATTTTTTTCGCGAAACCGAGGCTAATTTGCGGAGGAAAATTTGCAGAGAAAAAACAACCATTGACTTTAATGCATTTAAAGAAAAAAAGGTCACCATAAGAAAAACAGCCTTGATGTTAATGCATTAGGACAAAAAAAGTCCCCAAAAGGAAAAAATGCCCATTAACGTTAATGCATTTAGAGAAAAAAGTCGCCATAAGAAAAACGCCCATTGACTTGAATGCATTTTGAGAAAAAAAGTCACCATAAGATAAAACACCCATTAATTTTAATGCATTAGGACAAGAAAAAGTCACCATAACAAAAAAAAACACCCATTGACGTTAAAGCATTTGGAGAAAAAAGTCATCATGAGAAAAAAAAGCCCATTGAAGTTAATGCATTTGGAGAAGAGTCACCATAAGAAAAAAACACCCATTGACGTCAATGCATTTGGAGAAGAGAGCCACCATAAGAAAAAACGCCCATTGACTTTAATGCATTAGGACAACAAAAAGTCGCCATAAAAAAATGTCCATTGACTAATGCATTAGGACAACAAAAAGTCGCCAGAAGAAAAAACACCCATTGACATTAATGCATTTAGAGAAGAAAGTCACCATAAGAAATAACCGCTCATTGATTAGGACAAAAAAAGTCACCATAAGAAAAAAACGCCCATTGACAAAGCATTTGGAGAAAAAAGCCGTCATAAGAAAAAAAACGCTCATTGACTTTAATGCATTAGGACAAAAAAGTTGCCATAAGAAAAACACCCATTGACTAATGCATTAGGACAAAATTTGCCATAAAAAAACATCCATTAACATTAATGCATTTGGAATAAGAAAAATTGTCGCCCATTGACATTAATGCTTTTTGTGAAATTTCACTGTTTTGTGAATTTTTTGGCAAATCGAAACGGGACAGATTAGCTTATCACTAACCACCAGCAGTGGTTTTTTTTTTTTTGTTTTTTTTCTAACTTTTTATTTCTAACCTGCTTGTTATAGCCTTTAACATATTTACTGCTACGGTATCTATCTTTTTCTATGGTATGTGCAGCATTAGCTACAGCCATGGTAAAAAAAAACGGTTAGATGCCAGAAAGTGTAATGTCAGAATGAGTGCGCGGTTACATGAGAATTTAAACAGTGGACAGAATCCACCCACAGGGACAAAGCAGCCATGTCGTATGTCACTATCTAATGTATAGCAGTTGTCTCTAATTACTTTGCCAGGCAGTGTGTATTTCCACTGCAACTCTCCCTGCGTTCATGTGTTACCATTTAACAATCCACTCTGAACTTGTAACCCTCGTCTGACATCCTATTAGGATAACCCATAAAACAATGCACTTCCTACTTAGCACCAAGTGTCATGGCACTCCGAGGAGTAATTCATGGGGAAGGCAGGGCTCTCGGACCTCTTGTCTTTGTTTGTTTCTGTTACTTGCATTGTTTGCCTCTTCCCTTTAATGTATTTACTGAAAATGCGGCTACACTAATTATTATTATTGTCCTTTATTTATACAGCACCAACGTCGTCTGCGGTACTTTGTAGAACAACGATCCCCAACAAGTGGCTCCTGAGCAACATGTTGCTCACCAACCCCTTGGACGTTGCTCCCAGTGGCCTCAAAGCAGGTGCTTATTTTTGAATGTCAGGCTTGGAGACACTTTTTAATCGTATTAAAACCAGGAGTACCGTCAAATAGAGCCTCTTGTAGGCTGCCAGTCCACTAGGGACTATATAGCAGAAACATATTCTGCAATGCTTTACAAAGATTATAGATCACTCACATAAACTCCTGCACCAGTGGAGCTTACAATCTACTGTCCCAATCACATTCACACATACTATGGTCAGTTTCAGCAGGAACCAATTATCCATCCTGTAGGTATTTGTATCGTGGGAGAGAAACCAGGGTACCCAGAGTAAAATCCATGCAAACTTGGCGGTATATTTATCAAAGAGTGAAGTTAGAGATTGCCACAGTGCAATTACGCCACTCTTTATTCATTTCTGGATATTTTGGATTTGGCCAAACCCCCAAATCTTTTGCGAAAGAGCCGGCCGAATACTGAACCGAATCCTAATTTGCATATACAAATTAGGGGTGGGAAGGGGAAAAACTTTTCACTTACTTTTTTTGTGACAAAAAGTCACGCAATTTCTCTCCCCGCCCCTAATTTGCATATGCAAATTAGGAATCAGATCCAGTTCGGCCTGGCAGAAGGATTCGGCTGAACCCGAATCCTGCTGAAAAATGCCGAATCCTGGCTGAATCCCGAACCAAATCCTGCATTCAGTGCATCCCTATTTCAGTCAAACCCTGAGTTTATGTTTTTCAGAAGACAGGGGGAAAAAAGGTAAAATCAGGAAAAATGTAAAATGATGATACATAAAATCGTGTTCTTCTCTAAAAACTGTAAACTATTTAAAAAAAATCACAATCACATGGGAAAACATGTTTTTTTTCAAGGAAAGTAGGCAAAAGATGATGTAAAATACTTAAAATCAAGGGAAGTATGTCGTTAAGTATGCCGTTAAAAAGCATTAGAGCATGAAGGGAATTTAAAATCCGGGAAATGTAAAATGGGGGTACATAAAACTGGGGTTTGACTGTTTCCAGATATAGAACACAAAATGAAAGAACCAAGCTGAGTTCTACGAGAGCCCAAGCAAATGAATCCACGCAGTGTTCTGTGCAGAAAATGTCCCTATCGTCATGTCTGGGATTTCCTCTCCCATTGTGTGATTATGAGATTTTTGCATGTATACATTACACTTTGATTTCCGCATATTACTTGGTGTTTGGCACAGATCTGCATACACTATCGCTCCTGTATAAATATGAAGTAACATAATTGTGATACATTACTACAGGTATAGGACCGGTTGTCCAGAATGCTTGGGACCTGGAGATTTCCGGATAACAGATCTTTCAGTAATTTAGATCTTCAAATCTTAAAGGACAAGTAACACAAATTTTTTTCATGTTCAAAATCCACTCTACCCGTTTCCACCTGCAGATCCATCTCTCAGAAATGGTACTATGATTAATGCTTAATAAAAAAAAATACCATTATAAAAAACAGCTTCCGGATGTACTCTGTCTTTCCCAAAAGGCGACTGCAAGATCCGATGTGCGTTGCTCGACATCTCCTCCTTGCCAGCCTTCTAAACTGCAAGTTCATTTTGGCTGCCCGCAGTGTAACTTCTTTGGCGTCATTTATTTCTGTAAGAGCAGGCGAGTGACGGACTGCAGCAGCACACTGGTCAGCAATAAATCTAAAAACTAACGAAGAGCCCTCCTAAATCCCTGCGTGCATTCCTTCACCTCTCCCCTGCCCACAGAGCAAATGCCCCTGACTTTTTACTTACCCCTCGGTGCAGATTCACGGCATCAGAGTTCACAGCAGCCATCTTCTTCTCTTCGGTCTTCATTGGCAAGTAAGTTCCGTATCGACGCATGTGCAATTGGAGCAGTCTTCGAGTTTTTGTCAACTGCGCATGCGCCGAAAGTAATGAAAATTGCCGAAGCGCCAGAAGAAGAACAGATAAAGACCAAAGTAGATGGCTGCTGTGAACTCAGATGCCCTGAATCTGCACCAAGAGGTAAGTAAAAAGTTAGGGGCATTTGCCCGGGGTAGCAGCTAGGCTGGGGGTCTAGGTAGAGTAGGATTTTTTTTAATAAGGGGTTTACTTCTCCTTTAAAGGGATTGTTCACCTTCAAACAGCTAGTTGTTTTCAGACAGTTCACCAGAAATAAAAACTTTTTCCAATTACTTTCTATTTTCTATGTGTGGCAGTTTTTCTAATATTGAATTGGGACATATGTTTCACCTTCTAAAGCAGCTCGGGGGGGGGGGGGTCGCCGACACTGTAAACTGTTCTCAATTGCTACATTTCATATATGTCCCTGCTGAGCAGAATCCCTGAGTTTCATTACAGGCAGCTGTTAGACTTGATACAATAGTTGCTAATACTCCAGCGATGCTGCTGAGAAATGGATCAACTCAATGTTGCAAAACTGTTTCGAGTCTTAACTTGAATTACGGAGCTGCCACACTCAAACCTTGGAAAAACGGTAAGAAATGAAAAATGGAAAGTAATTGGAAAAAAAGTGTATTTCTGGTGAACGATCTGAAAACAATTGAACTGAAAAATGTTTAGAAAATGAACAACCCCTTTAAGCCTGCAGCTGCATAGACATTACTTACCATGCACCCTGATGTCATAATAAAACCTATATATAAAAGCATACATTTACTTAAATCCAAACACTTTTTCCAATTCAGTTGTTTTTAGATTGTTCCCCAGAAGTAAAGACTTTTTTCAATTACTTTCCATTATTTATTTTTTAATGTTTTTCCAAAATTTAAGTTTAAAGGTGAATGTCCCTGTCTCTGGTGTTTGAGTCTGGCAGCTCAGTAATTCAGGTGCAGACTAAACTGTTACAATTTTGCAACATTGAGTTGATCCATTTCTCAGCAGCATCTCTGGAGTATTAGCAACAATTGTATCAAGTCTAACAGCTGCCTGTAATGAAACCCAGAGATTCTGCTCAGCAGGGACAAAGATAAGAAATGTATCAACTAATGTATCCATTTAGAACAGTTTACAGGGTCGGCGACCCCCCCATCCCAGATCTGCTTCAGAAGGTGAAAAATTACACTTTACACTTCAATATTAGAAAAACGGTGACACATAGAACCTTCCAATATAGAAAGTTTGGAAAGTTGTTACACTTGCTCAGTGGTGTTTAAGTGTAATTGCTATTGAAAGCAATGTTTATCCCTTTCAAAAGGGGCACTTTCAGGAGTTAGAGCCAAGAGTACAGAGAATATAAAAATCCAGATTAATACAAATAGCAATTACATTTACAATTTACAAATTTACTTTTTTTTTGTTTTAATGAATGTGTATTGTAATGTGCTTTGCATTACTGTTCGTTTCACTAGGCAAAAAAACAATGTTTTTTTTAAGTGGAGATCCCCTTTAAAAAGAAAAATGCATTTTTACAACATAACAAGAGAATCAGCTGAGTGCACGTTTAGTGCTGCTACTACATGCTGGATGGCAGAAGAGCTTAGTCTGCAAGGGGAGCGTGCTGTTGGATCACACAGTATAAGTCATGTGAAGCGTGAGCCTCGAGAAGGATTCAAGGTGAAGGACTGATGAATTGACACTGCTCACTGTACATAAGCCCTGTTGTTCTTTGGGTTTTAATAGTGTCTGAAGTGTATAAAAGGCTTTTAACTGCATGTTGCATGTTACTGCCAAGAAGATTAGTGAGAAGTACAAGTGCATTTAGCTTTGTCTACAAACTACCATCACTTACACTCAATTACCAGTTGGATACCACAAAACAGCTGTTCTGACTGCCAGGCATTTAGTTGGCCACACAGGGGCATACCCACGGCAGGATCAGATCACATCTGTTGCATGATACACAATGACAATAACAAAGTGCAATATGTTGCATTCAGTTCTTTATTCATTGGCAGGCAGAAGCAGTAGTCAATTTGGCATCATAGAAGCCTGCTGTTGGATCCATGGGGGTATAAATATATATATATCCACGAACATCAACATGTGATTGGATTTGGATTTTCATGTTTAATTTGGAAAGGGCTTTTATTATACAGCTTTTTATGTCTGGATGACAGGTCCCCTTTAAAGAAGGAGTTGTTCACCTTAAAATGAACGTTTGGTATGATGTAGAGAGTGATATTCTGAGACTATTTGCAGCAGTGTCGGACTGGGATGCCAGTGGCCCACCAGAAAACCTTAGACTGTGGGCCCACTGGCAAACCCTATACTTTGGGCCCACTTTCCAAACTATCATTCCTCCTCGCATCACTCAACCTCTTTATTCTCCGAGTATTTTATATGTACTTACTATACCATTCTTCCATTATTAAGCCTTTTTCCCATAAAGAAATAGGGAATGCCCAAATGGTTAGAAGCAAGAGGGCCCACTGACACCTGGGCCCACCGGGAGTTTTCCTGTGGTTTTTGAGTTATTTAGCAATCTGGTTGTTTGTATGTAAATTACCATAGCAACTATGCCCTGATTTAATAAGAGCCTGAAATATGAATAGGAGAGGGCCTGAATAGAAAGAGTATTTTTTTAACATTAATCAAAATCTTATTATTTCCCTTTAAATGAGAACTAAACCCCCGGCAATGTTAAGTCCCCACTGCCCCCCTCTCTGCCTCCCCCTGCACAGTCTTACCCCAGAATTCTGTCCCCGCTTGAAATAGGGGCCGCACATACAGAGTGAGCGCAGCGGAGCTCACGGGTGCCATCTTCTTCTCTTCGGCAATCTTCGAGAAGTGAGTGGCGTAATGGCGCATGCGCAGTTGGATCAATCTTCTGGTTTGCGACAACTGCGCATGCGCCGAAAGAAATGGGAATTGCTGAAGAGGAGGAAGATGACACTGGGGGGGCCAAACTGGAGGCGTTTAGTTCTCCTTTAACTGGTATTGAATATCTAATGAAATTAAAACAGACGTGTCATGTTCCATCAGATGACAACTTTGTTTTCATGCAACTTCCTTAAAGGCCAGCATTAACTTTAGGCAGGCACACTTTAGAGCTTTAATTCTATTTCTCACCTTCATGATCTCATCAGCAATAAGGCGCTACTGTAGCAATGGCAGACAAAGACAATTGAATTGAGTTTCAGACAGTGCCGGAAGCAGAAATGCAGCACACAGGGGCATACCAGAGTCCAATCTAAGTTGCCCGTAGAAAAAAAAAGCAGTAGTGCCCCTCTACTGACCCCAGACAGAGTCTCCAATAAACCTCTGTGGCTCACGCACGTCAATACAATTGAGTCAATAAATGTATTGATTTGTTCACCTTCTACGCTCGCTAACATCAGAAGGTTTTGTTAAGCCACAAGCAATGGGCACAGTTCTAAGCTTTCATCGAGTAACAGCCACAGTATATACACGGAAGGGCGACACAACATTCACTTTGCCTTTTGGCTGCAATTAAATAACACAGGTATGGGATCTGTTATCCAGAATGCTTGGGGCCTGGGGTTTTCTGGCTAATGGATCTTTCCATAATTTGGATCTTTTTTACCTTAATTCTACTAGAAAATCATGTAAACATTAAAGGGGTTGTTCACCTTTGAGTTAACTTTTAGTATGATGCAGAGTGAAATTCAGAGACAATTTCCAATTGGTTTTCATTTTTTATGGTTTATGAGTTATTTAGCTTTTTTTTCAGCAGCTCTCCAGTTTGCAATTTCAGCATTCTGGTTGCTATAGTCCAAATTACCCTAGCTACCAGGCTTTAATTTCAATAAGAGACAGAGAAATGAATTGGAGAGGGTCTGAATAGAAAGATGAGTAATAAAAAGTAGCAATAAAATGCTACTGTGTAGCCTTACAGAGCATTTGTCTTATAGATGGGGTCAGTGACCCCCATTAGAAAGCTGGAAAGAGCCATAAGAAGGCAAATAATTCAAAAACTATAAAGAAATAAATCACGAAGACCAATTGAAAAGTTGCTTAGAATTGGAATTTGTAGAACGTGCTAAAAGTTAAATAAACCCAATAGGTTGGTTTTGCTTCCATTAAAGATTCATTATATCTTAGTTTGGATTAAGTACATGGTACTGTTTTATTATTACAGAGGAAATAATTTTTAAAAACTGAGATTATTTGGCTAAAATGGAGTCTATGGGAGAATGCCTTCCCATAATTCAGAGCTTTCTGGATAATGGGTTTCCGGATAACGGATCCCATGACTGTGCAGCTATAGAAAGTGAGAGAGACCCTCTACATATACTGTTGAATGATGGCCAGTTTGTTATGCTTTTGCCCTTATGGTTATGTCACTGTTCAAGAACCGGATGGACCCCCCTACTGTAAAACATAAGGATATTATTAGTCACTTGTTTATTATAAGGAACTAGGTACCCCAACTACAAAACAAAAGGATATTAGCAGTCACCTTGCAGTTCCTCGACCTGTATAAAAGAACCACTCAATCATTGTAGTATCCTGATGATTTACAATAAAGCAACATTATTCCTTGTATAGCAGCACATTGTCTGTGAAGTGGCAGAAAAAAAAACCCACACAGGCCTAAGGCTTCAGAATGATTAAAACAAATTTGTACTACTAGTGAAATTTCCAATATAACGGCTTCTATAGGTAAAGAATGGGTTTAACGGCCGAAAAGAATCTATGCTGAAAAATACACTACTTGCTTAAAATTCAAATCCCCGGCCTTGCCAGTTGAAAAGGCGCTGAGAGTGAATGGGAGGGCGTGTGAATGAGCCTCTCTTCTCACACAGTGCAATGGTACATGCCAATCATTCTTAGGCTAACAAGAGCCGGGGACGATTTTCTCATAAGAGCCGGCACAAATGGCTAAAGCCATGCACCGATGGTGGATTGAAAAGTTAGGGGGGAGACCTAGAACTGCCTTCACTTTTTCAAAATTTCCCTCCAATATATATATAACATCACATTGAACTTTTATACAAATTCTGGTAACTGCACCTACACTGGTCTCAGCAATATTTCATCTCAGATTCATTGGCTTCATTTCAAGAACATTAGAATAATCTAGGTTAGGGACGTTGTGTTTGATTTGGAAACATCTGATCTGTCGCTGAAAGCATTTTAGTGGCTATTTGGGCTCATGTGCTTATCTGTGTGCAGCCCGGCAGCTTCCTGGCTAGGATTTCCCATATATCCCCAGGCTCAGAGCATATATCTCAATAGCCACACAGCAGGATAAATCACTCTCCAATAGGTCCTGTAACGGGTTTTTGGGCTATTTAAGCACAAAAGGGTGACATCACATGGGCGTTATGCACATGCGAGTGACCGGACATGGCTGGGGTAGCCTAGCACTGGTGGGGGGCATTTTAAAAAAAAAACACGGAATGCGGACTCGATTAGCCCGCAGCTTTTTCTGGGGATAACATTTTTACCCAACAGGTGCCCTTTAACCTACCTATCTTACTCTCCTAGAGAGTCTTATTACAGGTAGTATCCTATCTCTAGCTGGCCTCAATCACGGAGTCCCTGCTCCCTGACTTATCTCACTCTAGAGATACTGGTCCCTAAAGCATGGAATCTGGAACACAGATTGTAAGCCACTGGGGGGCCAGAACATGAATTGCGGACTGTGGGGTCTAAAGCTCTGTTTTAGGAACAATAACACCAAAAAATGAAAGTGTTTTAAAGGAATGACAATATAATGTACTGTTGTCATCAACTCGTAAAACTGGTGTGTTTACTATAGGAATAAAACTATAGTTTATATAAACAAGCCATGGGGACAGCCATTCAAGCACAGGATACACAGTAGACTGCAGTTCTCAAGAATCATATTGTATACTATAGAACTTATCTGTTATCTGCTGGGTATCCTGTGCCTTTTCTTCTTTTTTCAGCTTTAAATGGCTGCCCCAATGGCTACACAGCAGCTTGTTTATATAAACTTTTTTTTGTTTCTGAAGCAAACACACCAGCATCCCCTTCACATAAATACAAGATGAATTGAAGCAAGAAACTTTTCACATATAATCAAGTAAAAATCGATTCTGTAATCAAGTCACTCTTTATTATCCCCTCTTCAGCAGTATATTTATCTATATACAGGTTTATTACTGGAGTCAGTGTTATCATGAGCAATTAACAAGCCAGTATGAAGTGAGCCAGACTTATAAATGTAAACAAAATAACTTGATTATTTCTAAAGTGGTAATTATTAGCATATAATACACAAAAGCCATGAATATATTGTAAATTATATACTTATAAACGGTGAGTTCTGATGTCATCGGTTATAAACGGTGAGTTCTGATGTCATTTCTGTCACATGACTCACTGAAATTTGTGTATTATAATAAATAATGTGCCCCCAGTTGCAAAATATGAGGATGTTAGAAGTTACCTCGGAGTTCCATGACCTGTATAAAAACACTCGGCCTTGAGTTTTTATATGGTCATGAAACTCCTCGGTAACTTATAATATCCTTATATTTTACAAGAGGGGGTACTTTATTCACTATATATTACATTTTTGTTTTTATATATATATATAGTTCCCTATAAACAAGTTGAACTGGTGGAGTACACAGAAGCTACCAAAGTTTTGCAGAAATATTGTTTTTTTTTTACAGATCTTTAGAACGGAATAAGAGTCTGTGGCATAATCAAGGGACTGTTCTAGGCACGACCCACCAAGCAGTAGTATGATCTAGAACCCCCATCAGCTTGTCAAGCAGCAATTAAAAAGAATAAATTCTGCAAGTGATTAAAAAGGTGGTTCACCTTTGAGTTAATTTTTAGTATGATTTAGAGAGTGATTTTGAGAGACATTTTGCAATTAGTTTTCATTTTTTATTATTTGTGATTTTTGAGCTATTTAGCTTTTTATTCAACAGCTCCCCAGATTGCTATTTAAGCAATCTGGTTGTTAAGGTCCAAATTAACCTAGCAACCATGCACTGATTTGAATAACAGACTGGAATATGAATAGGGGAGGATCTGAATAGAAAGAGGAGTAATAAAAAGTAGCAAAAACAATAAATATGTAGCCTTACAGAGCATTTGTTTTTTTAGATGGGGTCAGTGAGTCCTATTTGAAGGAATAAAAAAACTATATAAAAAAAAAACATACATTATACTGAGGGGCAGATTTACTAAGGGTTCGAATTTCGAGGGTTAAAAAACCCTTGAAGTAAAATCCTTCGAATACGAACATCGAATTTGAAGGATTTACTGCAAATACTTTGATCGAATAAAAATCGTTCCATCGAACGATAAAATTCTTCGAATCGAATGATTCGAATGATTTTAAGCGATCGATTGAAGGATTTTTATTCGACCACAAAAAAGAAAAGTGCTGGGGAAGGTCCCCATAGGCTAACATTGAACCTCAGTAGGTTTAAAGTGGCGAAGTATGTAGTCAAAGTATTTTTTTAAAGAGAGAGTACTTTGACTATCGAATGGTCGAACGGTTTTAACTTCGAATCGTTCGAATCATTCGATTCGATTGAATTTGACCTATTCGATGGTCGAAGTACCCAAAAAAATACTTTGAAATTCGAAATTTTTTTTTTTCATTCGAATCCTTCACTCGAGCTTAGTAAATCTGCCCCTTTATGTCTCAAAACAAGGAAGTAAAAAATGTATTCCCCTTCCCACCCCCAATTTGCATATGCAAATTAGGATTCAGTTCGGTATGTGGACGAATCCTTCACGAAGGATTCGGCCGAATCCAAAATAGCAGATTCGGTGCATCCCTATAAATAATGGAAACCAATTGAAAAGTTTTGATTTGGCCATTCTATAAAGTAATCAATTCTAGCTGCACACAAAATAAAGGAAAAGAACCCTTGTAGCTCCACAGAATAGAGAGACGTTTAAGCAGGAGGTTTCTGCTTGATCTCACATCTGGCCGGCACTGCAAGCAGATCCATGGCCTGCCAGAGAGTGAAACTAGAAGCAGCATTACTTCACATTTCAGCAGCAGGCAGGAAAAGTGAAAAGGAAACTTTGTACATAAAGAAAATAGTATTAGGGCAGGCCAATAGAGCTGTGTAACGGGCCAAGCTAATGCTCCCTCCCTGCCGCCTGGCATTTCACTCAAACACTAAGTGCTGACAGCAGTTTTGCACTTTTAACTTTTAAATCATTTGTGTAAGTTGAGCGAGAGTTCAGCAGATCTGTTGGGCAGGAGACGAGGGGCTTGCTGTGATACAGCCCTGCAATAGCCATTACCTTGCACATCATGGGGATGCTGCTCTCATACACACAACGTGCACGGACAAAGGTTCTGCACAATAAGTGCATTCATCAAACTTATTTGGTGGTCTGGAGGGTGGGGGGAGTCATGTATAGAGGACTAGGGAAGCTTCAGAGACTATAGCCACAGGCAACGGGAGGTGTGAAGTCTACAGATGACCATGCAAAACAAAAATACTATGGTCAGGTTTGGGTTCTAGTTAGTGGCATAACTAGATATTACTAGGCCCCACAGCAAATTATAATTCAGGCCCCCAAAATGTCGAGGTTGACCTGTTTTACCAAAATTGTTTATGAATTAGGGCCTCATGGGGCCCCTATACCTAGGGCCTCTATCAGGGGGTACAGCTGTACCAGGCCAGGGGCTAAAGGGGGGCCCGGCTGTGCTGGAAAGTTCATGCGGCATCGAAACCGCGCAAAAGACCCGAACCCACAAAAAGACCCGAATCTGAAGTCCTGAAGCAGCAAAAAGACCCAAAGCTACGAAAGGAGCCGAAGAAGAACCTAAAGTAAGTTCCACTGAACACCAATTTTTTTTTTAACCGCAGGTCACCAATATTTTTTAAAAAACTTTTATGGGGGCCCTGGCGCAATTTTTTATTCATGGGGGGCACTGACCACCAATGATTTTTTCTTAACATTTTACTTAACTTTTAACTTATAGGGGGGGTACCTCGATCACCAACGTTTTTTTTAATAACTTTTATGTGGGACCCTGGCCACAATTTTTTTAAATTATAAGGGGGCCCTGACCACCAATGGCTTTGTATAACTTGTGAGTGAGGGGGTTTTTAGCGCTGGTGTCTGTGTGGTTTACCGTGGTGTGGGGCTTGGGGGCGGGATCGTATGATTTTCAGTGGGAGACTGTCACCAGTTTTGTGTGACATAATTTTCATACGATTTCTGTCAGGGGGAAAACATCGGCTGATCTGTTCTTTTACTACTTTATTTGATCTGAATGGTCAGTGGCAGGTCGGGAGATGGGGAAGTCCTCGAACCTCGAATGATCTGATCTTTGCATCTATGGCCAGCTTTAACCTATGGGTTGGGGAAAATATTCACTAAATACCCCTGTTTATAGGGTCCATTCCCCCTGTTCAACCTATTCCTTACCAAGTTGTGATGGATTTTGGGCCTCCTGCTTTCCACAGTAAGTGTTGTACAGAAGTCCCAGAAGGGATAGGATCAACCAGGCACGTAACAATAGAGTAGGCAGAGAGGGGTGCACCTGCTCACCTGCTATGTTCAGATAGGAAATTTTGAGTGCAGCCGTATGAGCAGTGGGACACTGTTGGTGTGCACGGCGCGGCCAAGATTCTTTTGCAGGTGGGCCTGGTGAAAGCTTGTTACGCCACTAGGGTAAATGGCGCTGCCACCCTAAGGTTGGAGTGTAGAAATGTTCCCTGTGACTATGAGACAGGCCACCATGGTTTCCTCTGAGGACTCATGTCTGTCAGGCCAGGGAAGGGGGTCAAGCTGATTTCCAATGCCTGAGTCAGAAATGAACCAGAATACAGTCCTGACAAAGTAAAAAGGACTTATTATCTTAGTAATTTGCCTTGCTTTATAAAAACAAACCAGCACACTATTATATGTCTAGAGATCCTGTTTAATCAGCTTTGAAAAAGGAACTGAAATGTTCTAAAAGCTTGCTGTGATTATCATCTTAGTTTGCCAATAAAAGTATCACCGCCTGCTATAAATCTTCACTACTGCGGGCGACTAATCTCCCCGAAAATGCCTTCCCACCAGCAAGAATGTGAATCGCTGGCAGGATGTGAGGCAACTTGCGAAAACCAAAGCAACGCTTATGCCATCCCGCTAGCCATTCTCATTCTTGCTGGAGAGATGGCAACTAAACTGCCCGTGTGCCACCACCCTTATACACCACTTTTGCTAGGTTCCATATCAAAAGTTTTACCCTACAACTTTTTCAAATAGCTAACACAGTACAAAAATACTTTACCTAGATCCCATTTAAAAAGACATAATTCTCATATTGAAAAACTTTCTCCCAAAATAAATGTGTATGGCATCTGACAGAGGTAATTGGGCCATGTACACTTGCACAGATCTAGGCAGGGCCGGATTTCACTGGCGGGCGCCCGTAGGCCGCACAGTCCTAGCACCCGCATGCACTTCATCCGCCTGCGCGAGGAGCATGGAGGAGCCGGAGCACTGGGGAGCTGCGTGTCCCCAGTGCTCTAGAGAAAGCAGCTAGGCCCATGCTGCCCCTAATGTGGCCTCTCCACAAATCCAGGCCTGGATCTAGGGTTGCCACCTTTTCTCAAAGTTTTAACCGGCCGGTGGGGGGTGGGAACAAAAGGGGCGTTCTGTGATGCAAAATTGGGTGGAGACATTGCCGGTAAATTTGTAATACTGGCCCCGGCCTTGGCAGGTGTTTTACCGGCTAGGCCAGTAAAATATCGGCCGGGTGGCAACCCTACCTGGATATAAGGTGCTGAAAGCTGAGCATGGTAATACATCCTATCTGTCAGAAGAAATCATTGTGCAGTGACAATCTGGAAAGCGACCAGCAGACAAAAAGGTATACATGTACAGGAATGTCTTGTCCATTGTGGGCAACTCATGCCAAATTAATTTTTTCTACTTTTTGAATTATTTGCCTTCTTCTTCTTCTTGCACAGAGCTAGGGTGCTGACAACGGAGCATGGTAATGCGTTCTATGGCAATGTGTCCTATATTTCAAAAGGAGATCACTGACCCATCTAAAAACAAATGCATGGTTGCTAGGGTAATTTGCCACAAACAACGAAAAATTAAAACCAATGGCAAATTGTCTCAGATTATCCCAGTTAAAGGGGAACCCCCCCTTCAACTGCATGTATTACTAAAAATGTTTTTTTTGCCGTAACACACCTGGTATTTAGACCATTATAAACTGTGACCGTAAAACCGCTATTACCTGCCTAGCATCACTTCTCATTCACTCTGCTTATGGCAATTTTTCTCCGACAGCCACTAACATTCCTTAGGGGTCCACACTTATCATTCCAGAGTCTACCCCAAATACAGCATTTGCCATTCCTCTGTACAGAAAGCAGGACAAGGCTGGTGTGCCTATCATTTTGCACTGCGGTGTGCTGCCTCCTAGCAAACGCCACGTGCTCTGTCTCTCTACCTCTGAGCACAATGACAAATGCACATATTGTAAACAGCCGTAAGTAGCAACCACCCACTCAGCAGACACCGCCTTTGTCTAATCCCTGATAAAATGTACCTTTAGTATTTATTTTCAGAGCCAAATATACATCATTAAAAACAACATGCTTGTGCCAGAAAACCCTCAGCATAAAAAGAAGGATAAAGCAAGTGGTGGCAGCAGCCGAAGGAGAATCGTTCATCTAATCTAAACAAACTCCTCCGCAAGGAGCCAGAACTCCCCAGAGCACAGTCTTGCTGAGCACAATAGCTAATGATGCACATCGTGTTCTCCCTGTGTTTGGGTGTACTTATCAGCACTGTGGGATACGACTTGTGCAGTAACAACACTGAATGCGAACATTAAACAAGTGATCAAAAAGCCATCAGTGCTCCTGAAACTGACAATGAGGATGGTGCCGTGGAACTTGGCTAATATTAGCTTTTTGCACTCCCACTCGTCTCAGCGCCCAAAGCCGTTTCTGAAAATAAACTTGTAATAAGCGTTTCGCTTTGCTTATCCTGTGGTACGGCGCGGTGGAAAATGACTGACACCCTGGATTTAAATTATTTGCTTTTTTTGTTGTTCTGCAATTCCTGGATTTTTAAAGGGGCTTTTAACCCAATAAATTAATTGATGTATACTTAATCACGGTGGTGATTTCAATTGACACTACTTTTCTATTTTAGTGGATATAAGCAGCTCTATCTGAGTGTCAGTGACCCTAACAGTATATGCACTTCTTGCATAGTCAGTTAATACTTAGGTTGGCGATTGACTTTCAAAGAGAGCTGTTATGACAAAAGCCTGGTATTAGCAAACTATATGAACTGCAAAATGCTCAAAGAAGCCCCACCTCCAAATCATTTTTTTGGGTTTAGGACCTTTTTAAACTCCCTTCTGGTTGTTCAGGTTTACTTATAGTCTAACAACTAGGTTTTGCACAGAATTCACTATTTTGGATTCGGCAGAACCCACAAAAGATTCGGCCGAATATCGAACCGAATCCTAATTTGCATATTCATCAAGCCTTGAGGCTTGATGAAGGGCTGGTATAGCCCGAAACATTCCCGTGTTTTTTGCACAAATAAAAGTTTAAATCAAGGTTCGGAGTGCTGCTGCAGCAATTATTGTAGTTTGGATCTTCATACTGTACCTAAAGTCTTCGAGAAAATCTTGTTTAAATAAACCCAATAGGCTGGTTTTGCTTCTAATAAGTTTTAATTATATCTGAGTTGGGACCAAGTATAAGGTACTGTTTCATTATTACAGAGAAAAAGGAAATCATTTTTTAAAATTAATTTTTTTTTGGATAAAATAGAGTCTATGGGAGAGAGCCTTTCTGTAATTCGGAGCTTTCTGGATATTGGGTTTCCGGATAACGGATCCCATACCTGTATCTACATAACCGCTTTCATTTTATATTTACTAGATGCTATGTAAGTAGTCCCATGAGAAAGATTAATTTTTCCTCTGAGGTTTCTATGGTTTGTAGCAACAGCAGCAATCCCTAGTGTAGCCTACAATACATAATGGAGCCTGCGGCAAAATAATCTGCAGACTTGAAGAAGGGCATGAGGGTAACTGTAGTGGTTGAGAAGGGACACATATCCAGTTCCTTCAGTATCCAGTATTCTCCCAAAAATCTCATACCATTAAAAATGGTAGCAAAGGTAGAGATGGAGGAAAACTGCACCTCCAGGTGCCATACATGGATGGCTCTAGACTTTTAGGAAGTCTATTAATATTACCTTAACATATAGAGCAATACACTGTTTTATGTTAAAGGAAATATTGGTTGCACAACTGGGGAATGTGAACCCCTAAATCAATCATTAATAGAAGATCAGTAGGCTAGAAAATCTGGTTGGCACATGGTGGAGGTAACGCTATAACCTGTAATCTGCACATGCCCTGAATCTTTTCATATTTTATATTGAACATAAATTTACTATAGACAGAGTGCCAACAAAATGGAGCATGTATGGGGGCTACCAGACTGGCAAAAAATAGGCAGATATCAATTGGGCAGGTATGAACATCCTGTAGATGAGAAGAGCATTGGTGGACAAGGGAAGTTAAACTAAAGTAGCTATAAATGTTGTACATTATGTTTTGTGCTTCTGTACCAGCACAAGGCAGCCAAAACCATTTAGCAGAAAAGTTCTGTGTCTCCAAAGATGCCCCAGTAGCTCCCAATCTTCTCTTTCTACTGATTCACTGCACATGCTCTGTGCTGCTGTCACTTACTGAGCTTAGGGATCGACTCAAAATATACAGTACACACATAATATAAATGTCAGAGTATAAGGCTGATTAGTAATTAATATACGGTAGGTAATTACTACATGGCAGCACAGAAACCAGTGCAACTAGCATCATAATTTAATAATCAGCCCTGTAGCATCATCTTATATTACAGAAAAACCTAATTTCCTGCTTGATAATTTGAGACAACCCCTAAATTTAGCTGCTCAGAGCCCACTGAGCATGTGAGTGTCGCAGACACTTTCCAAATGGTGACCCCCTGTGTCAGGTTTGAAGTCCTGGATCATTGCTGCTATTGAGAAGCTGAAAATTTAGGCTGGTGCAATAAATTCAGTATATAAAACATGGCATTTTTAGCCCAATTAATCTATAGGGGGTTAGTTCTCCTTTAATGCAGTCCTAGTCCAATGGGTCTCCTAAGTCCAACAATTGGCCAGCGCCTGGGTCCAGATAAATGGCCAACCCACCAAATGAGCAGGTCTCTATGTGTGTGGGCAGCTTAATACAAGAGAATTCCCAGTTAGAGAGATGCTTCATATAAACATCGTTGCTTGTTAAATCTTAGCAAGTATTCAGTTTTCTATGGTAATTTGACCAGTGGAGGGCACTATTTCATTGGACTACAATCAGTGTATTTAGGGATGGCCCTGTTTATTCTTCCAATACCCAGATAAAGAACAGACAGAACATTCATAATTAAAAGACACCCCCAAGGAAAGCGATCATAAGATCATGCCTTTAAGTTTCCCTATTATATTATAAAGTCAAATCTTTACTTGAAATATCTGAGAATCTAACCCAAAAAATGTTCTTTTTAAAGAATCCTATAATGTATTTAATACTACACTGTTCTTTATGTTATTCTTTCTGTGTGCTGATTCTCCACTGGCTCTGAAATGAGGAGCCTGCAGCTGTTTCTTTATAAATAATGACTTCTATTCTTGCAGCGTGCTTCCCAATTAGGATCTCACCTTTTCACACTGTTATATTTCACTGTACAAAATTAAAAAAATATATATATACAGCCAGCAATCCAGCTCACTAAAGCCGCCGTGGGGTCGGAGCGCAGGCCCCCGACCTGTAGTTACGAGAGCCAAAAGCCACTGTAAAGAGAAGCTAGCACTCAAGATCTGAGTTTAAAAGGTGCTTCATTTAGCAGAAGCAACTAAAATCCAGTTCATTAAAGGGGCTGTTCACCTTTAAATGAACTTTTAGTATAATTTAGAGAGTGATATTCTGAGACGATTTGCAATTGGCTTTCTTTTTTTATTGTTTGTGGTTTTTGAGTCATTTAACTCTTTATTCAGCAGCTCTCCAGTTTGCAATTTCAGCAATCTGGTTGCTAGGGTCCAAATTAACCTAGCAACAATGCACTGATTTGAATAAGAATCCGGAACAGGAGAGGCCTGAATAGAAAGATGAGAAATAAAAAGTAACAATAACAATACATTTGTAGCCTTACAGAGCATTTGTTTTTAGATGGGGTCAGTGAACCCCTTTTGAAGGCTGGAAAAAGTCAGAAGAATAATTAAACAATTGTAAAAAAAAAAAATAATAGAAACCAATTGAAAAGTTTCTTAAAATTGCCCATTCTATAACATACTCAAAGTTAATTTAAAGGTGAACCACCCTTTAAAGGGAAAGTATGCCTTCACAAAAAAGTATGTTCAAATAGAAGACCACTTTTATAGTTTTACTGTTTCTGTAAAAATGACATTTGCACAATGAATTACTTTCATCTCATGTTGCCTAGCAGCACCTCTGCTACAATTTAGTACAGGTATGGCTCCTGCTATCCAGAATGCATGGGACCTGGGGTTTTCCAGATATAGAATCTTTCTTTGATTTGGATCTCCATACCTTAAGTCTACTAAAAAAAAACATTAATTTAACTCAATAGGATTAATTATATTTTAGCTGGGATCAAGTACAATGTACTGTTTTATTATTACAGAAAAAAAGGAAAAACTTTTTAAACATTTTAATTATTTTATTAAAATAGAGTCTATGGGAGATGGCCTTAGTAATTCGGAGCTTTCTGGATAACGGGTTTCTGGATGACGCATCCCATACCGGTATCAGTTGATACAATGCTCTATAAGCGTCTTCATCCCTGAGAATGTTCCCACAAGCTTTCGTTTTCATTCCGAGCCACTGTTAAACAATACATTGGTCTCTGGTTTTTCCCTGATTCTGCCAAAAAATGTATCAATAAGGGGGTTATTTATCAAAGGTTGAATTTTAGAGCTATGTGAGATTTTTTAAACCTCGAATGAACTCACAACTCGAATGGTTTCTTATTTATGTAAAAACTCAAATGGAAAAAAACTCGAATCAGCGAGTTCGGGGTTAACAACCTGAAAAATAAAATTGATCACGTTTTTGAGCAAAACCCACTGAAAAAAACCCCCAACATTATGAAGGCTATTAACATCTTCAGATGGTTCAAGAGACCTCTGCCATTGACTTTTACATGACCTCAACAGGTTTTAGATGGTGTATTATCGGTTTGGAGGGATTTCTAGGGTCGGAAAATCTCTAAAAATGTGAGGGTTTTTTTAACCCGAAAAATTGATTTTTTTTTTGACTCAAAAATATCCTTGAAAACTCAATTTTTTTTGTGGAAAACACAAAGTGAACCTTAATAAATCTGCCCCTAAATGTTATGCATTTTAACAGTTTAGGAAGCCCATGAAATACGTGGCTTGCACAGCTTGTATGAGAGGGAAGGAAATTAAACAGCTCATTTTTAAATCCTACATTTTAGAATGTAACTGAAAAAGGGTAATCTGTGGTATATTATAAATTACATGACATTTTATATGTTTCATGCCCTTTTAAAGTTAAAAAAGTTAAAAGCAAAAGTGCTCATGGGGTTATTTTCTACATACCTGCCTTTATTTCTATTAAATAAAGAATCACAGGGGCACCTGTGACGCCCAACGGGTTCAATTTCATTAGTCTCCCATAGATTCCATTATAATCAAATAATCCAAATGTTTAAAAAATATTTATTTTTTCTTTGTAAGTACCTTGTACTTGATCCCAATGGAAATATAATTAATCCTTACTGGAAGCAAAACCAGCCTATTGGGTTTATTTCATGTTTACATGATTTTCTAGTAGACTCTAGTAGGGGTGATTTACCTTTAAAGGGGACCCATCACCCAAAAAATTGATTCAAAATCCTATTTTATAACATTAGCCAAACAAAATGAACTTAAATTAGACTATATAAATTATTTGAATCTTGTTTCCTTCAGTCTGGGAATTCATAATTATAACAAGCAGGCAGCAGCCATTTTGTGGACACTGTTATTAAGACAAGTCTTGCATCATCTCAGAATCTTGTTTGTGCATCAGAATGGGGGACCTGATGTCCATCTCCATGCCCTGGTTACACAATTAAATGGTGAAGAGAACTGAGGGAGTGTGGGGAGAGCAGTGACATCTAGGAAGTGCTGAATGGAAAGTGAAAGTAATTGTCTGCCCCGCCTCTATACCTAAGGCATAGAGGAGGGGCAGACAATATTGGATTGACAGCTGAGATTTTTAAATGTGCTTACAACAGGTATGAATGCTTTAATAAAAAATAGAAATTGGATTTCATGTTTAATTTGAAAAATGCTTTTATTATACAGATTTTTGTGTCTGAGTGACAGGTCCACTTTAAGTTAACTTTTAGTAGTACGTTATAGAATGGCTAAGCGACTTTTCAACTGGCCATCGTTTTTCTTTCTTATGGTTTTTGAATTATTTGCTTCCTTCTTCTGACGCTTTCAAGCAGTGATCCCATTTAAAAACAAAACAAATCCTCTGTAAGGCTACACATGTATTGTTATTGCTACTTTTTATTACTCATCTTTCTAGTCAGGCCTCTCCTATTCATACTCCAGACTGTTGTTCAAATCAATGCATGGTTGCTAGGGTAATTTGAACCCTAGCAACCAGCAACCTAGTAAACTGAAAAGCTGCTGGATAAAAAGCTAAATAACTCAAAAACCACAAACTATACAAAATGAAACCGACTGCAAATTCTGTACATCATAGTAAAAGTTAGGTTAAAGTTGAACGACCAATTACAGAAAGATCAGTTATCTGGAAAATCCCAGGTCCCAAGCATTCTGGATAACAGGTCCTATACCTGTACTTATAGCACACATGGGCAACTACACAGGTAAAACGCACCGGCTATGAAATAGTTGCTCACTCATAGTTCAGCAATGTGCATACAGTGAAAGTATTCCATTGCCAGTCTCTATTCATAATATTCTGTGGATGAGAAAGAGACGGCAGAAGAAGAGAGGTACACGTGCCATTGCCCCAAGGCCCAGCAGTCAGGTGGTGTTTATGCAGTGGTGTTTATGCTGTGCTGTACAGGCTATATGCTGCATTAATTAGCCAAAAGCTATTTACGTTGCCTGTGATTTGACACGGCTTGTGTTCCAGGAAGTGACATTAGGAACAGGATATTATGAGGCCAAACATCCCATTTATAGGATTACTAACCATGGGGACAGAACTCATTGCTACAAAATGACTATATATGTGACTTGTGATTTTCCTTAGCAGCAATGTAGCACACAGATATTAGGTATTTTGTGTTACTAGATGTATTCACATAAAACCATTGTGGCCCTCGTGGCTATTGTGCATATGCCTGAGGCCCTGACTTCAGCGGAAGAGATCTGCTCGTCTGGCGATCTTTCACCAATATGCCCACCAACGGCAGTGCTATATTGGAGTAATACAAACATTTGGCTCTAGGGCTGAACGATTGGATTACAACGAGGAACAATGGACTCCGACCTTCGGTTGGTGGAAAAATTAAACTATCCCCATCAATATCGTGGCCAGATATTGATCGGAAAGCCCCCATACACGGCAGATACATTGCAGAATTGGTCTAAAGGACCGATATCGGCAGCTTTATCTGCCCGTGCATGGCCACCTTTAGCTAGGAAAAAAAAAAGGACAGATTGATGAGGACCTTATTCCTTTTATTTCATAAGGACTGTTTGATTCATGGGTTGTGGAGACAAAAACGCTCTCATTCTCTTGCATGACAATCACCTGCCAGAAAGCCTGACTAGCAAGTACACCCACGCTTGTAGGTGACTGTCATACTTGTCAACGAGGGGGGGGGGGCATGTTTTTGTATGATTTACATAGTCAAGAACCAGTTCTCTCTCTTTTTTTTTGACACACAGCTTGGCCAAATATAAATGATTGATAAAGACCAAAGCTTTCCACTTAGAAGAACCATTGGTTAAGGTGATGCTGGCATGGAAGGGGCATGAATGGGGATGAGAGTGCTTACTCCTCTGGGCATGACATCTCTGCATTGCGTATGCACAGCAGACTACTCCTTAAGAAGCATACAGGATTCACTGCCTGTTTCACATAGGGTGGGGGCTGGTTACACTATTAAAAGGTGGGATCTATACACATGTAGGGATTTATACACATGTAGTGTACGTCCACTTATCCCCAGAGAGGCTAAGTTAAGCACTGAGAGTGAATTATAGGCAAAAAAGACTGCCTAGTAATTAGGGATGCAGTGAATCCAGGATTCTGTTCAGGATTAGGCCTTTTTCAGCAGGATTCGGCCGAATCCTTGTGTCTGGCCGAACTGAATCCTAAATTGCATATGTAAGTTAGGGACGGGGAGGAAAATCATGTGAGGTTGGTTCACCTTTAAAGGGGTTAATTACCTTTAAAGTAGCTTTTAGTATGATGTGATATCCTGAGACAATTTGCAATTGGTTTTTATTTTTTATTTTGTGGTTTTTGAGTTATTTAGCTTTTTATTCAGTAGCTCTCCAGCTTGCAGGTTCAGCACTGTTGCCAGGGTCCGAATGACCCTAGCAACCATGCATTGATTTGAATAAGAGACTGGAATATGAATAGGAGAGGGCCTGGCAACAATAACAATAAATGTGAAGCTTTACAGAGCATTAGTTTTAAATGGGGTCAGTGACCCCCACTTGAAAGTTGGAAAGCAGCAGAAGAAGGCAAATAATTCAAAAACTATCAAAAAGAAAAAATGAAGACCAATTGAAAAAATGCTTAGAATCGGCCATTCTATCACATACTAAAAGTTAAATTAAAGGTGAACCACTCCTTTATGGCAGAGACGCAAGCTCAGATTCAGGGAGATTAGTCGCCCAGCGACAAATATCCTCTTCTTCGGGGCGACTAATCTCCCCGAACTGCCTCCCGCCGGCTAGAATATAAATCGATGGCAGAATGGCAATCAGTGCGCTTCATTTTCCGAAGTCGCCTGAAGTTGCCTCACGAGGAAACTTTGGGCGACTTCGGAAAACAAAGCGCATCGATTGCCATCCCACCAGCGGTTTACATTCTAGCCGGTGGGAGGCAGTTCGGGGAGATTAGTCGCCCAAAGAAGAGGAGATTTGTCGCCTTAAATTAACTATTAGAATGTTATAGAATAGCCAATTCTATGAAACTTTTCAATTTGTTTTTTTATTCTTTATTTTTTATAAATTATTTGTCTTCTTCTTTTGACTCTTTCCAGCTTTCAAACAGAGGTCACTGACTCCCATCTAAAAAAAGCCAAATGCTCTGTAAGGCTACAAATGTTTTTTGTTATTGGCCCTCTCCTATTCATATTCCAGTCTCTTATTCACATCAATGCATGATTGCTAGGGTAATATGAACCCTAGCAGCCATATTGCTGAAACAGCAAACAGGGAAGCTGCTGAATAAAAAGCGAAATAACTCAAAAACCAGCAATAATAAAAAATGAAAATCAATTGCAAATCGTCTACGAATATCACTCTCTACATTATACTAAGAGTTAATTTAAAGATGATAAGTCCCTTTAACAACTGTAATATTGTTAGATTAAAACAGATATTTTTAACAATTAAAAAAACAAACATGAAGACAGCAGAATCCTTTCAACAAATGTGTGATTTTGTGAAATAAAAGTTGCCCGCTAACCCAGAATTACAGCTAACCCATACACAAGCCAGCTAATTATACTAAGGCCAGCCAGAGTATCACGGGCCAGATGTTACACAGACATAATTATACAGGCTGAATCTGCATGACCCGTACAGTCAGAGTTGTCAATCTGCATTCCAAATGAGCCAAAGCTACTTAGTGTGTAAATGTATGCCAGCTTCAGCACAGGTGTCACTATGACTTGCCAGTCATTTTAACTACATTGGCTTTATTAGAGGAAAAATGCACAGTGATACAGTACTTAATTGTTTTCAGATGCTGGGTAACTCCCCTGCCCAAATCCAGCCCAAGAATCACAGGAACACAAGCTTCCATCCCAGGCAGTCACTTGCTCAAATCCACACAGAGGATCACAATTCGGACCTGTGTAACGGGTTTTTGGGCTATTTAAGCACAAAAGTGTTAATTTCCAGCTATACGAATAGAACGTGTTCCATTGGACTCTAACACACCAGGCTGGACTACTTGACTACAACATGTCCCTCAGAGACAGCACAGTGGAACTCCGTAAGGTCATAGCCTAACACCTGGATACATACACCCTCAGGATCTCAGCAATGTGACCTGGATCCCCACATGTTGGATCAGGGAACTCGCTAACCCTAATTCCCTATTAGGCTGTGCCCCTATTTACAGGCCAGTCTTGCCTCCTTGCTATCCCCCCTAGTTGGAGCCAAAGGTCTCAACAGAATACCCTTCACAGCAGAGGAACTTGAATTGATCATCTAGCATCAATAAAATTAGAAAGACCAAACCTAGCATATATGAACTATAGATATGGGATCCGTTATCAGGAAACCCATTATCCAGAAAGCACCAAATTATGGAAAGGCCGTCTTCTGTAGACTCCATTTTATCCAAATAATTAGAATTTTTAAAAAGTATTTCCTTTTTCACTGTAATAATAAAATAGTACTTTATATCCAAACTAAGATATAATTCGTCCTTATTGGAAGCAAAACCAGCCTATTGGGTTTATTTCATGTTAACATGATTTTCTAGTAGACTTAAGGTATGAATTATGGAAAGATCCATCATCCAGAAAACCCCAGGACCTGAGCATTCTGGATAACAGGTCCCGTACCTGTATTAACCCTTGAACCAGCCACCAGATCAAAAAGAGCCCTGTGTAATGCAAAGACCATTGATAGACCAGAGTGGTCCTTGACTGAGAAAATTCCTGTCAATCCATATGTCATAGATTACAAAGGATATCAACTGGCAATGGCAAATCTTTTGGACCAGAGATGGGACATGTATCTGCTAGACAACTTTAAAAAAAGGCAGGATTGGCAGGTAATATCTACATGTGTTAACAACTTCCTACCCTTGAAAGAAGATCTGGCTGCATGCCCAACCAAGAGTTGAAGAAAAAAACGTTATGATATTAATTGGAAAAATTAACAATATCCATACCATTAGAACAATGGCACCTGTAGCAATTGCAGGCGTTTTGTCTATGGACCAAAAGTTTCAAACGTTTCCAGACAGAGAATCGGTACCCATAGGCTGCACTGTGACAGTAGAGTCCTGACTATGGCTATTAGCACCTGGGTCTGTACCCATTGGCTGCACTGTGACAGTAGGGTGCTGATTATAACTATTAGCAACTGAATATGTGCCCATAGGCTGCACTGTGACAGTAGGGTGCTGATTATGACTATTAGCACCTGAATATGTGCCCATAGGCTGCACTGTGACAGTAGGGTGCTGATTATGACTATTAGCACCTGAGTATGTGCCCATAGACTGCACTGTGACAGTAGGGTGCTGATTATGACTATTAGTACCTGAGTATGTGCCCATAGGCTGCACTGTGACAGTAGGGTGCTGATTATGGTTATTAGCACCTGAGTATGTGCCCATAGGCTGCACTGAGATAGTAGGGTGCTGATTATAACTATTAGTACCTGAATATGTGCCCATAGGCTGCACTGTGACAGTAGGGTGCTGATTATAGATATTATCACCTGAGTACGTGCCCATAGGCTGCGCTGTGACAGTAGGGTGCTGATTATAGATATTAGCACCTGGGTACCCATAGCTCCACTGCTAGTATAGTGCTGACTATGGCTCTTAGCACATCACTGGCCCTGCGTCGAGTACTGTGATTTATGTGCCATACTGTACAGTTAACAAGGTCCTTTCCCCATAACATTATCCTTACATTAAAAAACAATTAGAAGACACAAGAGAGTGCACTACATTTGCTCTATTCTGTATCAGACAAAGGTACCTGTAGGCTACAGCATGAA
Organism: Xenopus laevis; assembly: GCF_017654675.1. Lineage (NCBI taxonomy): Eukaryota > Metazoa > Chordata > Amphibia > Anura > Pipidae > Xenopus > Xenopus laevis. The sequence goes on from NC_054381.1 coordinate 128,802,015, forward strand.
GGCTGTGCAAGTGATACAGTGAAGGCACACATTAACCAATAGGAGCAGAAGATCTCAAAGCTATCTTACTCAATGACACATAACAGCCCGCCCCCTCTGATGTTGTTCACAACAAATCTCAAAACTCCCATCTTGAATAGAAATGGACACCCTGAGAGTTGTAGTTCTGTATCATAGCTGTTCGTACCTGTAGTGCTCATGCCCACACACGTCACTGGTTAACAGTATCTTTTACATAAGATGCCCAAGTCCAAGCTGGGACCCTTAGTCAGGGGTCAGACAGCTCATATAAGGCAGGGGGCCAAGCACATTACCCCACTGATAGACTGACAGACTCAGGGCCACAGCTAAACCTCAAGGGGGCCCAGGGCAATGCAGAAAGACTGGGGTCCCAATCTGAGTGGGAGGAGGCAATGGAGCTTCCCTTGTGGGATGTACAACTTGCCCCCATCCACTTGCCTTTGGATAGTTGCTGATCGGGATTAAGAGTTGCACTAGAGACAGCTGCACGTATATCTCCAAAGTGGTCCCCTCTGCCCTGCTCTGAATCCACTGACTGACTGACAGGCTGCATGAAGGGAAGACACAGCTCGTGTCAGTCCCACAACACAGTACTATAGTACTATACACTCGCGGTCATGTGACAGTCGAACACACACACACACACACACACACGAGGAGTGTCGCACACTGAGCTCCAGTACGTAACAGTCAGAGCGAAGGACAGGTCGGCGGTGCTACACAGTGTCACTCACACACACAGTCACAGCCGCCGCCCCTCCATGTGGCCCTGCCCCCAACCCCTGACAACAGCCTGGGACCGTTAGAGATCTATATCCCGCCACAAGCACAGAGCAAGCAGCCACTGCTACACTGCACACTAGCAGGGCTCTGGCTGTCAGCTTACCAGTCAGTATAGAGCAGTCTCCTCCCCAGCCGGGAGCTCCAGAGCTTTCATCAGATCCATAGCCGCCATGTTCCCTCACAGAGAAGCAGAGTCAGGCTTGTTTATCCCGGGATCCTCCTCCTCCTACCAACCAAACACCCTTGAATAACTGGATTCCCCCCTCCTCCATCTCATGGGAGGCCACCTCCTCCTCCTCCCCTAAGCACCACCACATCCTCTGCATGACCGCCCACTGCCAGCAACAGTTCCTCCCGGCAGCCAGTGCTGGCCACTCTCACATATGTTTCTCACAACAACACCCATCTAAACTATAAAAGGGTACAGTTAAACTGCAGAACACTGGAGAAATGACCACAGTTCCCAGGAGCTTGCTTTCACTGTGCTGGTACCCACCCTCAATCCCCAAGAGATGCCACAGAACTCTCCTGACTGCTGGTACCCACCCTCAATCCCCAAGATATGCCACAGAACTCTCACTGTGCTGGTACCCACCCTCAATCCCCAAGAGATGCCACAGAACTCTCCTCACTGTGCTGGTACCCACCTTCAATCCCCAGAGATGTCACAGAACTCTCCTCACTGTGCTGGTACCCACCCTCAATCCCCAAGAGATGCCACAGAACTCTCCTCACTGTGCTGGTACCCACCCTCAATCCCCAGAGATGTCACAGAACTCTCCTCACTGTGCTGGTACCCACCTTCAATCCCCAGAGATGTCACAGAACTCTCCTCACTGTGCTGGTACCCACCCTCAATCCCCAGAGATGTCACAGAACTCTCCTCACTGTGCTGGTACCCACCCTCAATCCCCAGAGATGTCACAGAACTCTCCTCACTGTGCTGGTACCCACCCTCAATCCCCAGAGATGTCACAGAACTCTCCTCACTGTGCTGGTACCCACCCTCAATCCCCAAGAGATGCCACAGAACTCTCCTCACTGTGCTGGTACCCACCTTCAATCCCCAGAGATGTCACAGAACTCTCCTCACTGTGCTGGTACCCACCCTCAATCCCCAAGAGATGCCACAGAACTCTCCTCACTGTGCTGGTACCCACCCTCAATCCCCAGAGATGTCACAGAACTCTCCTCACTGTGCTGGTACCCACCTTCAATCCCCAGAGATGTCACAGAACTCTCCTCACTGTGCTGGTACCCACCCTCAATCCCCAGAGATGTCACAGAACTCTCCTCACTGTGCTGGTACCCACCCTCAATCCCCAGAGATGTCACAGAACTCTCCTCGCTGTGCTGGTACCCACCCTCAATCCCCAAGAGATGCCACGGAACTCTCCTCACTGTGCTGGTACCCACCCTCAATCCCCAAGAGATGCCACAGAACTCTCCTCACTGTGCTGGTACCCACCTTCAATCCCCAGAGATGTCACAGAACTCTCCTCACTGTGCTGGTACCCACCCTCAATCCCCAAGAGATGCCACAGAACTCTCCTCACTGTGCTGGTACCCACCCTCAATCCCCAGAGATGTCACAGAACTCTCCTCACTGTGCTGGTACCCACCTTCAATCCCCAGAGATGTCACAGAACTCTCCTCACTGTGCTGGTACCCACCCTCAATCCCCAGAGATGTCACAGAACTATCCTCACTGTGCTGGTACCCACCCTCAATCCCCAGAGATGTCACCGAACTCTCCTCACTGTGCTGGTACCCACCTTCAATCCCCAGAGATGTCACAGAACTCTCCTCACTGTGCTGGTACCCACCCTCAATCCCCAGAGATGTCACAGAACTCTCCTCACTGTGCTGGTACCCACCCTCAATCCCCAGAGATGTCACAGAACTCTCCTCACTGTGCTGGTACCCACCCTCAATCCCCAGAGATGTCACAGAACTCTCCTCACTGTGCTGGTACCCACCTTCAATCCCCAGAGATGTCACAGAACTCTCCTCACTGTGCTGGTACCCACCCTCAATCCCCAGAGATGTCACAGAACTCTCCTCACTGTGCTGGTACCCACGCTCAATCCCCAAGAGATGCCACAGAACTCTCCTCACTGTGCTGGTACCCACCCTCAATCCCCAGAGATGTCACAGAACTCTCCTCACTGTGCTGGTACCCACCTTCAATCCCCAGAGATGTCACAGAACTCTCCTCACTGTGCTGGTACCCACCCTCAATCCCCAAGAGATGCCACAGAACTCTCCTCACTGTGCTGGTACCCACCCTCAATCCCCAGAGATGTCACAGAACTCTCCTCACTGTGCTGGTACCCACCCTCAATCCCCAAGAGATGCCACAGAACTCTCCTCACTGTGCTGGTACTCAGCCTCCAGTCACAGTACTGTATTGCTACTCAGTCTCATGTGATGGTACAATACATTTATAATTGTGCTGGTATGGTGCCAAAGCCTCAAGTGTGATGGTACAATTCTGTTCTAACTATATTGGTACCTAGTCTTAAGTGGCATGATGGCACAATACTGTTAGGACTGTGCGGTTACCCAGCTTTAATTGATGGCACAGCATTGTTCTAACTGTACTGGTACTCAGACTTAAAGGAGAACTAAAGCTTAACTAAAGAAGTAGCTAGAAATGTTGTACATTATTTTTTGTGCTTCTGTATCAGCCCAAGGCAACCACAGCCCTTTAACAGGGAATATCTGTGCCCCATGAACCGCCCATCACTGCATATGTGGTCTGTTTGGAGGAAGCATGTACATAGCCTGTCATTGACCTACACTGTGTAACTCTCATTTTCTATATGACAGTACAGGTATGGATCTTATTATCCATAATGCTTGCTTGTTAACTGGGGTGTTTCAGAGTTGATTGTTTAAATAGAACACCACTATTTTAGAGATTTCTTCATAGTAATATCCTGGATAATAGATCAAATTCCAATAGTTTTGTATTGTACCTTTTTCTTTAGTAGTAAATAAATGTCAATAAAGAAGCTTCCTATCCAAAACTTCCACAACCCTTAAGAAGCCGCAATAAAAAAACTACATTCCTTGTAAAATCAAAATACCAGCAATACTTGAAGGTACAGTGATAAAAAAGTCATGATATCTGTCTCCTGGCGTCACAAGCATTATATAACATACCTTATATTACATGATTCCGCCATTCTGGAGCCAGTCTGTCACCTCTGCTTTACAGAAGGTGTGGGTAGAGAGAGTGGTCGGCTAGTTCAACCCTGTGTTAATCTCTTGCCCGGCTTCTGTTTGAAGCAGATAGCATATGGAAACTGGGGATATTAATCTAGCAACATATGGAATGCCAACCCAGCCATCTCAGTACTGAGTTTTCCATTAAGAAAAAAACTGTGTCTACAAAATGGCACCTACCTGCTTGATGTGATTGTGAATTCCAAGACTAAATTAAAACAAGATTTAAATAATTTTCACAGTATAAATGAAGTTTATTTTACTTTACCAACATTAGAAAATATGATTCGGAATTGTTTCTTAAGGTGACAGGTTGCCTCTAAAGCATACTGTAATCTCATAATGAGATGTTCAGATCTCCTATTATATATTTTAAAATCTTAAAGCTTCTGTCTAGCCACAGAAAAAAGTGGAACATTTTGCAGTTTGGAACTCCATACCTTAAAGGTGGCCATACAAGATGCACTCATTTGGCGATGTTGCCAAACGAGCGGATCTCTCCTTGATATGCCCACCTTGAGGTGGGAGTTATCGAGCTGATCTGACAGTGGCCACTAGGGCCCAACGATTGGATCATAACGACAGGTATATGGGACTGCATCATGAACAGATGCGGTCCGCGATCCAACGGGATTTATACCCCTGCCCAATCGACATCTGCCCGACTCTCGGCCAGATATCGATTGGGGAAGCCTGTCGGAGGGCCCCATACACAGTCCAATAAGCTGCCCACTCGGTCTGTCGGCAGCTTTTATGAGCCCGTGTATGGCCACCTTAAGTCTACTTAAAAATCATTTAAACATTATGGCCCATTTATTAAACCTCGATTTTTTTGTGGAATAAAATACTCGAATTCTTAGAGATTTATCATACCCCAAAGCTGCTAAAAATCCCAAAATACTCCATCTCAAACCTGTCGAGGTCATGTAGAAGTCAATGGCAGATGTCCCTGAAGTTGTTTATTGACACTGTGAACTGCGATGGATAATTTGAAAAATTCGGAGATAAAATTTGGGAGCATCAATCAATCTATACAAATTGACACTCGGTTTTGTCATGACGTTTTGCCACTCCAATTTTTTTGTTTTCTGGAATAAATTAGGTTAATTCGAGTTTTAGTAAATCAGCCCCTAAATAAACCCAATAGGATTGTTTTGCCTTCAATAAGGATTAATTATATCTTAATTTGAATCAAGTACAAGGTACTAAAAAGGAAATCATTTAAAAAAAAAAAATGTAATTATTTGAATAAAATTGAGTCTATGGGAGATGACCTTCCTGTAGTTCGGAGCTTTCTGTTAAAGGGTTTCCGGATAATGGATGCCATACCTGTATATCTAGAAGGGGACTAAGGGGTATAGTATAAATAAAAAAGTTGTACAGTCACCAAGAAATAAAATTGTTTAAAAATCATGGCTAATCTCAAAAGTGACTTTTCCTGCATTTTTATGAAGTCCAGGTATGGTACCGTTTTATTATTTCAGATTAAGGGGGGAATGTAATTAAGTAGCAAGCGTTATTTAAAATGGTGTCTTTGCAAATGTTTAGCACAGCTCGCAATGTAAAATCAGTTAAATCAATGAAAATATTTTGTTGCAAAAAAGGTTTTGTGATCACGAAATTTTATTACATCCACTGCCAACGTTCATAAAAAATAATTGGTCACAAACTTTGTGATGAAGTTGTTGAGGTCTTTAATTAGCCAAAAAGGACGCTAACGTTCCCAAGTGTCTTTGCGCAGGTTTTTTGCGCTAGCGAAACATATTACATTCCCTATTAAAACTCTTATTTATTTGATTGGAGTCTATGGGGGAAATTTACTAAAGGGCGAAGTGGCTAACGCTGGTGAAATTTCGCCAGCGTGACGTCATTTTGGCACTTCGCTGATTTACTCACGGTCGCTGGCATAATTTCGCTAGCGAGGGAGATAGACTGTAGTGCTACTTCGCACTCTTAATGTCAGACGATTTTTCGCACTGGCGAATGGACGTAACTACGCTAATTCACTAAGATGCGGATTTACCTGAACATTACCTCTTGCGCCAGAGTTTACTTCGCCAGCTCAGACCAGGCGAAGTGCAATAGAGAAGATAGGACTTGGTCCAAAAACGCTGGCGTCTTTTCCTCTTTACAGGCTTCCCCTCTACATTTCCTAACATATGGCACATAAACTATACATAAACTGCTTTAACAATATGTATGTTTAGTTTATTTGGTTTAAAGGTCTTCTATCTCAAGCTGTTTCTCAGTTATATGTGACACATTGTTAGCTGACTCATTGGAGCACTATATTTGTCAATACAAAACATTAGTAGTTGTGGGGTAAAGTGAATGCTTCACATTTCTCAACAGAGAATTGTTTTATGGAATTCCTTTGAATGATTAAAAAAAAACCCCAAGCACTACCCCCCCAAAAAAAATCTTTATTATTTGTTTCCCAGCAGAATAACCATCTGTGTTGTACTCAAACTAATTATCATACGTTGTGGAGAAGAATGTTTTCTTTCTTTGTTTACTCAAATTGCCCCTTTTGATCCTGAACAGTCAAAGTAACCAAAAACCAGGAGTTTACCATGCTAGGCAGCTGAAATACAGGATTAGAGTTTGTTAGGTTTGCTTTCTGGTCAAGAGTAATTTCTAATTGTTGACATACAGGGCCGCCATCAGGGGGGGTACAAGTGTACCAGGCCCGGGGGGGGGGCAGTGCTGAACTTTTCAAAAGAGCCGGGTCCCCCTTGACAGCGCCGAAGCAGTGCCGCCTCCTTTCCGAAGTCCCGAACAGCTAAAATTGGGAAGTTCTGAAGTCCCGAAGCGGCAAAAAGACCCAATTTTTTTACTTGTAAGGGGGGCCCTGGCACCAATGCTTTTTTAAAAAAACTTTTATGGGGGGCCCTGGTGCCAATGTTTTTTTTTAACTTATACCGGGGCCTTGGTCCCCAATAACTTTATAACTTGTGTATGGGGCGGTTACCTTTTTTAGCGCTGATGTCTGTGTGGTCTTTTAACTGTGATGTGGAGTGGGTGGGGCTTGGGGGCCAGGATGGATGGGGCCCCGAAAATTTTGTTGTACAGGGCCCCGTGATTTCTAATGGCAACCCTGTTGACATAACAAGGCTTTCTCTATGCATGCACATGTCCAAAGCACAAGGTAGAAAAATGAATATTCAGGGTCACTTTTACATTTTATACCAGTAGTTTCTATTATCTACCAGGCATAATGGAAACATTTGCATCCCAGCACTCCTTGCAGTATATAATTATATGGCTGGTTCACCTTTTAATATAGTAACTTTTAGTATAATATAGTGTTATAGAATTACCAGTTCTAAGCAACTTTTCAATTGGTTTTCATTATTTATTTTTTATAGTTTTTTAATTATTTGCCTTCTTTGACTATTTCCAGCTTTCAAATGGAGGTCACTGACCCCATCTAAAAAAAACAAATGCTCTGTTAGGCTACAAATGTATTGTTATTGCTACTGTATTACTTATTTTTCAGTGCAGGCCTCTCCTATTCATATTACAGTCTCTTATTCAAATCAATGCACGGTTGCTAGGGTAATTTGGACACTAGCAACCAGATTGCTAAAATTGCCAACAGGAGAGCTGCTGACACCAAAAATAATGAAAAGGGAAAAACAATTGCAAATTGTCTCAGAATATCAATCTCTATGTCATACTAAGGGGCACATTTACTAAGGGTCGAATATCGAGGGTTAAGCCTTGATATTCGACCATCAAAGTAAAATCCTTCGATTTCGAATATCGAAGTCAAAGGATTTACCGCAAATACTTCGATCGAACGAAAAAACGATTAAATCCTTCGAATCGAACGTTTCGAAGGATTTTAATCCATCGATTGAAGGATTTTCCTTCGATCAAAAAAAGTATAGAAAGCTTATGGAGAAGGACCCATAGGCTAACATTGATGCTCGGTAGGTTTAAAGTGGCAAAGTTTTTTTTAAAGAGACAGTACTTCGACTATCGAATGGTCGAATAGTCGAACGATTTTTAGTTCGAATCGTTCGATTCGTAGTCGAAGGTTGAAGTAGCCTATTTGATGGTCGAAGTACCCAAAAAAGTTTTTTTTACTTCGAATCCTTCACTCGAGCTTAGTAAATGTGCCCCAAAAAGTTACTTTAAAGGTGAACAACCCCTTTAACATCATAAAAGAAATGTTTTCACTGTTAGTACCCTTTCAGTATTAGGAATTTCATAGTTTGTGAATCAAAATCATGACCCCTTCCCCTCTCAGTTAACCCCCAGCAATCATACATGATATGTTTACCAAAACTGACTACGGTCGATTTCATGGGGTGTACTCAGGGGCGTAACTACAGAGGAAGCAGACCCTGCGGCTGCAGGGGGGCCCAGGAGGTATAGGGGGCCTATGAGGCCCTAATTAATGAGAAATGTCAATATATATTGGTAAAACAGGACAACCTCTGGAAATGTTGAGGGCCCTAAAATTAATTTGCTGTGGGGCCCAGTAGTATCTAGTTACTCCACTGGGTGTACTGCTGATACAAAGGTTAGGGGCCCAGGCATTGCTGGGTGGGCAATAGAAGGCGTTTATTTGGAGAAGGCATTTGGTCTATAGCATATAGATATATTGTAAGGCTTACTGACAGGGGATCATCATGCTTGCACGTAATAGTTAAGAGTCCACATTAAAGAGCTCTAGCAGCGACGTAACTAGATATTTCTGGGCCCACAGCAAATGATTTTTGAGGCCCCTACAATGTCTAGAAGTTGACCAGTTTTACCAATATTTATCAAAGCTGTGTATTAATTAGGGCTTCCTATGTAGTTACACCCCGGAGCTCAGAAGAATGAAAGGAGCAAAAGGAAAAAACAAGCTATGCTTTATACCAAATGAGAAGGCAGATTGCCTGGCAGTACAGCAGGGTGGATTCAAACTCACACATTCGTAGGCACAGTTTGGGCGTACGGAATATATTCATAGTGAAACCAGATGTTTTCTCTCACTCTGTCAGGAACATAACTGTTGCCCTACTTTGCCTGCTTAGATATTCGTATTATGAATGACAAGGGAAAGGCAAGTCATTTAACACCTCAGTGGTTCAATGCACATTACAATACCAATAGATTCAAAGACACTGTACACAAAGTAGTTTCCCTACCAAACACATCATCTTTCATGCCCAAACCATGTTGAGTTGTATATTTCAGCACATGCGCACTGCAAGCTGCATATTCCACCCATCATCCCTCAGACTAATATTCATTTTTTTCATTTTGTAAAAAAAAAAAATCAATTTTAAAGGAGAAACAAACCCTTAATAAAAAAAACAGACCCCCCCCAGGGCAAATGGCCCTAACTCTTTACTTACCCCTCCGTGCAGATTATGTCCAGTTTAGTTCACGGGCACCATCTTCAGCCAATTCGCTAATCTTCGGAATGAAACTGGCGCTTCTGCAATTTTCGTGTGTTTCAGCGCATGCGCAATTGTTGCGCAACGGAAAATTGTTCCAACTGTGCATGCGCCGCTTAGTTAGTCTCAATCAGAAAATTACCGAAAAAAAGAAGATGGAGCCTGTGAACTCGGCTAGACAGAATCTGCACGGATGCGTAAGTAAAGAGTTAGGGGCATTTGCCTGGGGGGGGGGGGGCAGCTAGGGTGGGGGTTCTATGTAGGGTAGGGTTTTTTTTTATTATAAATATAACTGTGACCAACATTGGGCACTATTAGTTATATCAGCTATATATTAAAGCTTAACTAAAGTAGGCTGGAAATGTTGTACATTATGTTTTGTGCTTCTGTACCAGCCCAAGGCAACCACATCCCTTTAGCAGTAAAGATCTGTGTCTCCAAAGATGCCCCAGTAGCTCCCCATCTTCTTTTTCACATGCTCTGTGCTGCTGTCACTTACTGAGCTTAGGGACCCATTTACAATATACAGTACACCTAGAATAGAAATGTCACAATATAAGGCTGATTAGTAATTAATACAGATAATTACTACATACAGGGTCAGACCCCCTGCCGAGGTGCCCTATTGCCCAAGCTGTGCGTATGGTCTTCAGGCCTCAGGCCATTCTTTAGGTCATTTGCTGCAGGAAGTGGAACCACATGTTTTTCCCGGTGTCCCACTGGCCCAGTCCGACCCCGACTACATAGCAGCACAGACACAACTGGCATCAGAATTTAATTATCAGCCCTGTAGCATCAGTTTATATTACAGACCAAACTCATTTTCTGCTCAATAATTAGTGACGACCCCAAAGCTCAGTTTCTCAACAGCTGTTCAGAGCCCACTGAGCATGTGAGTGTCGCAGACACTTTCCAAGATGGTGACCCCCTGTGACAAGTTTGAAGTCCTGGATCATTGCTGCTATTGACAAGCTGAAACTTTAGGCTGGTGCAATAAGTTCAGTATATAAAATATGGCATTTTCAGCCCTATTAATTTTAGGGTTTAGTTACATAGTTAAATTGGGTTGAAAAAAGACAAAGTCCATCAAGTTCAGCCCCTCCAAATGAAAACCCAGCATCCATACACACACCCCTCCCTACTTTTACATAAATTATATATATACCCATACCTATACTAACCATAGAGCTTAGTATCAGAATAGCCTTTGATATTATGTCTGTCCAAAAAATCATCCAAGCTATTCTTAAAGGCATTAACTGAATCAGCCATCACAACATCACCCGGCAGTGCATTCCACAACCTCACTGTCCTGACTGTGAAGAACCCCCTACGTTGCTTCAAATGAAAGTTCTTTTCTTCTAGTCTAAAGGGGTGGCCTCTGGTACGGTGATCCACTTTATGGGTAAAAAGATCCCCTGCTATTTGTCTATAATGTCCTCTAATGTACTTGTAAAGTGTAATCATGTCCCCTCACAAGCGCCTTTTTTCCAGAGAAAACAACCCCAACCTTGACAGTCTACTCTTCTAGTTCTAGTTTATTTCTTCTTTAGCGAATTTTCCCCTGGCGAAGTGTGGCGATGTGATCAAAGCCGTCGCTGGCGAATTTTCGGAGGTTAGTAAATTTGCCCCTTACTCTCTATTTCAAATCAGTGCATGATTGCTAGGGTAATTTGGGCCATTGCAACCAGATTGTTGAAATTGCAAACTGGAGAGCTGCTGAATAAAAAGCTAAATAACTCAAAAACCACAAATAATGAAAACCAATTGTAAATTGTCTCAGAATATCACTCTACATCATACTAAAAGTTAACTCTTAAGGAAGAAGCAACCTCTGTACTGTATTGCATTTAGTAAATTTTACAAGATGTACTGATTGCTGAAGTTACGGCAAAGCCTATTGAACAGGTTGTTTAGCATACAGATAATGAAGTTGAGATACAGTTGTGGAAAACTGGTAGATATATAGTGAATAAAGTATCCCCTCTTGTAAAATATAAGGATATTATAAGTTACCGAGGAGTTTCATGACCATATAAAAGACGAGGCTGAAGGTCGAGTGTTTTTATACAGGTCATGGAACTCCGAGGTAACTTCTAATATCCTCATATTTTACAACTGTGGATACTTTATTTATTATAATACATAAATTTCAGCGAGTCATGTGACAGAAATGACATCAGAACTCACCGTTTATAACTGATGACATCAGAACTCACCGTTTATAAGGATATAATTTACAAGATATTCATGGCTTTTGTGTTTTATAAAGAATTATAGAGGCCAAGCTATAGAAAGGTCATCCATCATAGAGCTGATGTCAAGCAAATAATTCTAATTTTTAAAAATAATTTCCTTCTAGTCTGTAATAACAAAAGAGTTGCTCGTACTTGGTGGTAACTAAACTGCGTGAATCCATATTGGTGGCAAAACAATCAGTTAAATATTGGGGAATGTTTAAATTATTTTTATCACACTTGAGGCATTGAGATCTTAATTAAGGAAATATTCCTAACCCGGAAAACCCCAGGTCCCAAGCATTCCGGATAGTGAGGAAGTAAAAGATACAATATAAAAGACTTGGTCAGGAAATGCCCCTTGAATTTCATCACAACTATTCTCAGTTTAAAATGTCATTATTGCAGCAATAACAACATTTTAACTATGGGTTTTAAATACCCACTTTCACATGAGAATGAGTCATTTTAGTGCTCAGCTTTAAAGCGTTAGTAGCAGCTGCCACCATGTGGTACAATGTTCTTATGCATTTTTATAGCTACTTATTATTACTCTATTTCTATTCAGACACTCTCCTGTTCATCTCCCAGTCCCTTTTTGAATTCAATGCATGTTGCTAGGGTAATTTTGACCCCAGCAACCAGATGTTGAATTTACAGATTCTGAATAAAAAGCTAAATTACTCAAACTACAAATAAAAGAAAACCAATTGCAAATTGTCTCCCTACATCATACTAAGGGGCATATTTATCAAGGGTCGAATTTCGAATTGAAAAAATTTGAAATTCTAATTCAAAAAGACCAACTGAAATTAAGTCGAAGGGTTTTTTTTGGTCGAATATGTCCATTTTCGATCGAATAGGTCTGTATTTGATTCGTTCCAAATGAAGAAATAATGCAAGTTTTCTCCAAAAAAAAGATTTTTCAAAGTCCACCTATTGACTCCAAATAGGTTCTAGGAGGTCCCCCATAGGCTAAAACAGCAATTTGGCGAATGGTCGAAGGTCGAAGTCGAATTTTTAAATTTTCTATTTTTTTCAAATTCTATTCGAATTTGTACTATTCCCTAGTCGAAGTACACAAAAAATTGAACAACCCCTTTAAAAGCAATAAATACTGAAAAAGGGAATTTTTACGCCTCTATCCCTTAAATGCAGTCTCAGGTCTGATATTGCCCTAACTGGCATCTGTGAGAGCCTAGGGAGGTGGGTGGCTGACAGCCCCAATGTATGAGAATCACAGCCTTAAAGGTTGCAACGGTAAAATATACAAGAACTCTGAATATCCTATACATTATATCCTAAAAACAGTGCTTAGTGATGTCATCAGTTACATTTTGATCTCAACTGATTGAAAATTGTGTATTATAATAAATAATGTACCCCCTTTTGCAAAATATCAAGATATAAAAAAAGGAGTTCCATAACCCTATATAGGCACTTTACAATAGAGGGCACATTATATAGTGAATAAAGTACCCCCTCTTGTAAAAAGGATATTATAGGTTACTAAGGAGTTCCATGAACATATAAAAGCATGAGGTCAAAGGCCGAGTGTTTTTATACAAGTCATGGAACACCAAGGTGACTTCTCATATTTTGCAACAGGGGGTACTATATTTATTATAATACACACGTTTCAGTGAGTCATGTGACAGAAATGACATCACTAAACTCAGATTACAACAGATGACATCACTACGCACCATTTATTAAGATAAACAGGAAATTCATGGCTCTTGTGTATTATTCACTATATAAACCATGCTTTCACGACTAATGTAATAGAATTCTGTGCCATAAAGATTATACCCCCACCTCATGCTTGGTAGAACCAATACAGGGTGGGATCAGGCCAGGCAGGAGTTTGGGCCTTATCATTTATCACTTGTTCATAACTGTATCATTTTGGTTTGCGTAGGAATGCATAACTGGGATCATATACCCATTACACTAAAGCTGCCGTTTTCAGGCTTTTTCCATTCAATCAATCCTTTAAAGGGTAACTAAAGTGTAAAATAGAATAATGCTAGAAATGTAGTTTGTATTTGTATAATAAACATAAACTCACTGCACCAGAAGCCTAATTAAACAAATGATTTATGTTTTCAAAGTTGGTCGCAGGGGGCTGTCATCTTGTAACTATGTTATACATCTTTGCAAGACCAAGACTACGCACATGCTCAGTGTGGTCTGGGCTTCAAGTTGGGAGGTTACGCTTAGGGATCATCATAAATAATCAAAACAGCACAAGTCAAATAATATCTGCCATAGAAGACGATACAGCGAGACTGATTAATAATCAGAATATGAAGACTGCACTGGGTCTGCGGATACAAATCTCTACACGGTCGCCGGCTGCTTTATAGGGAAACAAACAAAGCTGCTCGAGGTCAGGGAAGTAAGGTGGGGGGGCTGCCCCCTGCCATCGGCAGCAGTCAGAGCAAGTAAAACGAAGGGGAGATTTCACTGCATACAGTCAGGTTTATTATAAAAATGGTACACATTTTTTAATTAAAATATATTGGAGATAGATTTCTTTTTCATTAAAGAAAGTAAAAATGGGATTTTGTTTTTTAGCCTTTACATCCCCTTTAGGGTAAGGGCACATGGGCAGATTCGGGAATTTAGTCGCCCTGGTGACAAATCGCCTCTTCTTCGGGGCGACAATCTCCTCGAACTGCCTTCCCCTACCTTCCTACCAGCTATAATGAAAAATCACCAGCGGGATGGCACCCGCGGTGCTTCGTTTTCCAAGGTCGCCTGAAGTTTCCCCTTGAGGCAATTTCGGAAAACGAAGCCGGCGGGGAGGTAGGGGAAGGCAGTTCGGGGAGTTTGTCGCCCCATAGAAGAGGCAATTTGTCGACGGGCGACTGATCTTCCCGAATTTGCCCGTGTGCCCTTACCCTTAAGGTCCACTATCCGGTCCCCCAAAATGTCATCCTATGACCCTTAGGTTGGGGACCCCAGCTGCTGCTTCTGGTCTCCCTAGTGTCCAACAGTTTGGGAACAACTGCTCTAATAAGGTTTTATGCAATTAAAACTGTAAATCATTTAAATAGACACAGGTAACATCTACACAATTTGCAGAATCAGAAATTTAAACATTAAACACGAAAATTACAGTTATCAAAGTCTCAAGATAAACCCGGTTAGACATTTAGTTGCGGTTAAAATAAACCAACAGGAGTATAATCACCGCCGGCTTCTCTTCTGTTTATGAGGAATAAAGCAGGGAGCGCTGCTGCTCACATTAACTCATCAGCAATGACACTAATTACAGGTTTGATGCTATGATTGTGCATATGCTCCAGACATTCTCTAAAAATCCACTTACCCGATCACGGCATGCAGGAGTACAATAATTACACACAGAATTGCCGAATACATTAGCATGTGGTTATTTCAGGAGGCTACAGAGGGCAGCAGTCATTCACAACATAATGCCGTTTCATATTTGTAAAGCTGCCAGTTACATCCTGACACTGAATACAAATTGACAAAATGCCTTGCAAAAGTATTCAGCCAATTTTACTCACTACCACACCTATTGATATTTGGTTCTTTGTAATAATTTTACTATACTTGAGCCAAGAGCTAGGAGGCCTGAAAAGCAACTTCATAGTTCAAAGCAAAGCAAAATTTGTTCGTTGGAAAGAAATACAGGTACGGCCGGGATACATTATCCAGAAATCCATTATCAAGAAAGCTCCGAGTTACGGAATGGCCATCTCCCATGCACTCCATTTTATCCAAGTAATCCAAATTTTAAAAAATTATTTCCTTTTTGTCTAATAATAAGTCAAGTGCCTTGCACTTGCTCAAAACTAAGATATAATTAATCCTCATTGGAAGCAAAACCAGACTATTGGGTTTCTTTAATGTTTAAAGGATTTTCTAGTAGGTAGGTATGAAGATCCAAATGACGAATGTTAAAACTGAACTACCCATTTAAGTGTGGGTAAAATGCACCTGCGTTAATGGACATTCAGACAGGCAATGTGGATGCAAAGCATTGGAACAAAGGTAAGGAAAATGACTTCAGAACACCAGTGTTCTTTTTTCATTAACTTTTTTATATAAATATATTGTATAACAAGAAAAAAATGGATTGTGAAACAGCTGGTTAATGAAATGGTGGCGGGCATAGCAGGGATGCAAGGGTACACTCCCAAATGCCTCTTACATGTGGGTCCCGGAAAGTTCTTCTGCTGCATTTCTGTCGGTTTATAAAAAATCATACAAGTACCGAACAATATCAAAATTCACAGTTCTGTAAAAAGAAAGAAAGGGTGTTGGCTGCTTTAATACAATTATAAAAAATACTTTAATGAAAAATAATTAAATTGTAGAAAAATAGAATCTGTCTTACATATATATATATATATATTTATTCAGTCCTGCCTGGTGCACTCAAAACTGACAAACAACTGCCTGGGTGCAGGTCGGAATTTAAATGTATAGGAAGCCAACAAACCGCACTCCAAGGACTTTGTAAGTGAAAAATCAAAAATTATTTTTTATTTCAACGTTTCGGCTCCATCACACGGTCGCCTGAAGATGGCCCGAGTGATGGAGCTGAAACGTTGAAATAAAAAATTATTTTCGTTTTTTCACTTACAAAGTCCATAGAGTGCGGTTTGTTGGCTTATATTATATACTCTCTCTCTCTCTCTCTCTCTTATCTCTATATATATATCTCTATATATATATATATATATATATATATATATATATATATATATATCTCTCTCTCTCTCTCTCTATATATATATATCTCTATATATCTCTATATATCTCTATATATATATATATATATATATCTCTATATATATATATATCTCTATATATATATGTATATATATATGTATATGTCTCTGTCTTAAATATATTGATAATGGGTTGAGTGCAGAGGAATCTTGTATTTGTCTATATGTATTTTGTGGTCACACCCTCATTGCACCCCCGCCTAATGTTTTTAAAAACTAGTGGTGAGCACAACTTTCCCTTGTTTGTTATAGTTCTACAGGAGCAGTGACCAGCTCCATGTTGTAGCTCCCACCCCCTCCAACTATAGTCAGGTGATCCCACTGGTGTCTAATAAAAGGGCAGCCAAGTTTGGGAGTTTTACTTTGAAAGCAGCTAGTAAGTTGCAGGTAAAACGTATTCGTCCCTTTTATAAAATGTATAATGAAACCATAGAATTCTTAATGAATCAAATGAAAATTGAGCATAGGACTGGCCAGATATGGGATGACTTTGACGTAGTTGGCCAGCTTAAATATATTGCAATATATGGACAAACAATCCCTGTTTTGTTTAAAGGGTAAGGCATTTTTCAGTAGCAGTATGCACAAAATGTCTCTGTCTTAAATATATTGATAATGGGTTGAGTGCAGAGGAATCTTGTATTTGTCTATATGTATTTTGTGGTCACACCCTCATTGCACCCCCGCCTAATGTTTTTAAAAACTAGTGGTGAGCACAACTTTCCCTTGTTTGTTATATCTCTATATATATATATATATATATATATATATATATATATATATATATATATATATATATATATATATAGAGCGAGAGATATATATATATATATATATATATATATCTCTCTCGCTCTATATCTCTATATCTCTATATCTCTATATCTCTATATCTCTATATATATATATATATATATATATATATATATATATATATATATATATATATATATATATATATATACACACACACACACACAAAGGTATGGGATCTGATATACAGAAACCTCATAATTACTTAAAGGCTGTCTCCCATACACTCCATTATAATCAAATAATCCAAATTTTTAAAATTCAAACCCAGCCTATTGGGTTTATTTAATGTTTACATGATTTTCTAGTAGACTTCAGGTTTCCAGATATGGGAAAGATCTGTTATCTGGAAACCCCCAGGTTCCGATCATTCTGGATAGCAGGCCCCATACCTGTATATATACATATATGATCATGGGAAAAACTATTTCAAAATTAAGTTAATTTGTTTGCACATATCTGAGTACACTGCATAAAGATGCATGTCATTAGTCTGAGCCACAATAGTATCTCTCAGTTAATACAGATTTATTTCTAGTGATACTCAATAGAAAAAAAGGAATTTGTTAGCCGATGTACAGCCCATACCTTGCCACGGCTCTTATGAAATCTAATGATACTGTACACTTGTACTTGGGTCCGTCCAGCTGATCATCGTGGCCCACCAGCGTTAACAGTTGGAGAGTTACAAGCGATGAAATCTAAGAAACAGGCTGTTAGAACTCTGCTTACTACATAATGCATGTACAGGAACACACACACACATATATAATGCAAATGCACCCACACTGGATTTTCTCAATACCAGTCCATAGGGCACAGAGGGTATTTGTCTTGGGGGCCTCCAAAATCACAGGGGCCCCAAGGGGGAAACATTGATAATAAAAATATTATATTGCTAAATCTCTTTGACTGAATCCAAAAACAATGTTTGTTGCATCCCTAGTATTCAGGCATTAGGAAAAGCAATTGTCCTACATTCACCCAGCCCCTCTCCACAGGTACCAGTGTCTCTCCCATTCTACTCAAAATACTATGAGCAGAGTAGAAGAGATACAAAATGTTACAGATTCCTATTATTGGTCCTTAGACAGTAAATTGACTATTTAAAGTGCTTGTCAAAAGGAAGGACAAAAACCCTTGGTATATAAATGTTTGAACTGACCTCTGTCACTGCCAACCTACCGTATATACTCGAGTATAAGCCGACCCGAGTATAAACCGAGGTACCTAATTTTACCTACGAAAACTGGGAAAATGTATTGACTCGAGTATAAGCCGAGGGTGAGTGGGTTAAAGAAAACTGGTACATTTCACAAGTCTAAGCCAAGGCAGTTTGTCAGCAATGGAGAATGGGTTGAAGTCTCTTGTACACACACATAACACATATTTATGGTGCCTCAGTCTAGCTATGTATATCCATCAGTGAAGAGATAGTGTGTGCCATACAGGGGCAGCAGTAATTAGGCATGGTACATGGCTCCTAACAAAAAATGGAAGCTTTCAAGGAGAAAGAAAGGCTGGAAACACTTGGGGGTGCCAAACGTTAGGCATCCCCAAGTGATTGTAGCGACATACAGGGGCAGCAGTCATTACTGTAGGCATGGTAACACAAAATGGAGGCTTTAAATGAGAAGGAACGGCTGGAGACACTTGGGGGTGCCAAACGTTAGGCACCCCCAAGTGATTGTAGCGACATACAGGGGCAGCAGTCATTACTGTAGGCATGGTAACACAAAATGGAGGCTTTAAATGAGAAGGAACGGCTGGAGACACTTGGGGGTGCCAAACGTTAGGCACCCCCAAGTGATTGTAGCGACTTACCAAAACCCCAGGACCTATAGGAGTGAGCACCACGGAGAAAGCTACGGTACTTCTGTCTTCGCGCAGCTGCGCATTTCCCTGTACTGGCGCACGCGCATTTGAACAAAAAAGCCGACTTTACAGTTAAAGTTCGGCTTTTCGTTCTAATGCGCATGCGCAGCTGCGTGAAGACGGAAGTACCGGTAACTTTCTCCGTGCTGCTCACTCCTATAGTAAATCGCTACAATCACTTGGGGGTGCCTAACGTTTGGCACCCCCAAGTGTCTCCAGCCTTTCCGTCTCATTTAAAGCCTCCATATTGCTCCATTCTCACACCATTTGTTCTCCTTTCGGTTTTGCGTACTGACCCGAGTATAAGCCGAGGTACAGTTTTTCAGCACATTTTTGGTGCTGAAAAACTCGGCTTATACTCAAGTATATACGGTACACTGATCAGATGGTTTTCCCTACATCTTTTTAACAGTTTTTCACAAGGTATACTTTGGGAAGGACAATGGGATAAAGATTTCAATGTACGGTATCTATTAAGCAGGACAAATATAGAGAAGCAAATAATAACAGCAAACTGTAGGTTGGGGATTGGTGTCTATTCAACATTTTTCACCTGAGAGAAGATATTTGCAGTGGGGGCTACTCTGCTATCCACAACACTGTACAATATGGCCAGGAGTCTGTCCAGAGGAAACGGCTTGGGTCCCAGAAGGTGATTGCTTGTCTGTAAACAAAGACAATATAACTGTGGTCAGGACCGCCATCAGAAATCGCAGGGCCCCATACAACAAAATTTCCTGGGCCCCCTGGGCTGCGCTCACCGCAAGCCCCACCTACAGGTCCGCCCTCCCCACCACACAGTAAAAAAACAAAAAAAAATATTGGTGGCTAGGGTTCCCACATGTTAATAAAAAATAAAAAGATATTGGTGGTCAGGGCCCCCACATAAAAAACATTTGTGGCCAGGGCCCCCCATAAAAAAATATTGGTGGCTAGGACCCCACATGAGAAAAAAAAATTGGTGGCCAGGGCCCCCCCTCCACACATTATAAGAAAATTGGTGGCCAGGGCCCCTTAAACGTCCACACCTTCCCGAAGTCAGCAGCTCTCAGAAAGATGGGGGGCCCGTCTAATCAAGTAAGTGTGGCGTGGCCGGGGCCGGGGCCGGGGCCCCCTACAACTCTCCCCCCCTGTCCCCACCTGATTGCTGCCCTGACTGTGGTTACTAAACTCAGCTAACTGTTGCAATAAATGCTCATGCACTTACAATGACACAAAGCAGTTGCTGACTTTAAAGGAGAGCTAAACCCCAAAAATGAATGTCTAAAAATGGCATATTTTATATACTGAACTTATTGCAGCAGCCTAAAGTGTCAGCTTGTCAATAGCAGCAAATGATCCAGGACTTCAAACTTGTCACAGGGGGTCACCATCTTGGAAATTGTCTGTGACACTCACATGCTCAGTGGGCTCTGAGCAGCTGGTTTCTGTGCGGTTGTGTAGTAATTATTTGTATTAATTAGTAATCAGCCTTATATTGTAACATTTATATTCTATGTGTACAGTATATTGTGAGTGGGTCCCTAAGCTCAGTAAGTGACAGCAGCACAGAGCATGTGCAGTGAATCAGCAGAAAAGAAGATGGGGAGCTACTGGGGCATCTTTGAAGACACTGTCGGTTTACTGCTAAAGGGCTGTGGTTGTCTTGGGCTGGTACAGAAGCCCAAAACCTAATGTACAACATTTCTAGCCTACTTCTTTAGTTAGGCTTTAGTTCTCCTTTAAAGGGGTTGTTTGCCTTAAAATTAACTGTGATGTGAGTATGTTGTACACCACAGAATTCTAAGGCAAAGTGAATACAATACACAAAAAAAGCCCTCTTCTAAAAACTACTGCTGGGCTATAATGTGAGTTTTTAAAGCTTTTAATTAGCTATACAACATATAAGCCCAGTTAATGTGCTACTAATATGACCCTTTGTACTTATGATTGCAAGGAGTAAATTGAATATTCTCCTCTGTTAGCTTGGGGTGAAGGAATCCCAAACTAAAGTGCGTTCATGACTCACTCTGGGATTCCAGAGTAAAGAATATATGCAGGAGCCCCCATTCAGGTATACAGGACACACCAGATCCCTATTACAGGGGTAGTCTACATTAACTTTTAGAATGTTATACAATGTCTTCAATCAACTTTTTCATTTGTCTTTCCACTCACTCTTTCCTCTTTGTTACTTCTTATTACTTATCTTTTTATTCAGGCCCTCATCTACCAGTTGTCGATTTAAATGACAGCCTGGTTGCTAAAGTACTCCTGACCCTAGAAATTTCAAACTGGAGAGCTGCTGAATAAAAAGCTAAAGACATAAACTATGAAATATAAAACAAAGACCAACTGGAAATTGTCCCATACCAGTATACATCATGCTAAAGGTTAATATAAACAACCATCGTCTCCTGTTATTGGAGTAGAATATTTTAATAACAAGGTATACCTTTTCATGCTTTTTCAGAAAATCGGTTTTCTTAATTTTACCATGGTGCTAAAAAGACAAAAAAAAGAAAAAATCAAGACATTTGCCTTCCTTATAAAAGCACATAATCCCTGAATAGCAAAAGCCAATAGAGTATTAGACTATACTATTACTTATTAGTATAAGTATTATTATTTAATAAGCAAACTAATAAACAGTATTTTCTTAGGGCCCTTAACTCATATTCCATCCTTACTAGATTATGGATAAATATTCCACAAAACTACTGTGTAAGTTCTCCATTCTAACTAAGCATATTGTATTTAATACATTTGGTTTACCCCGTAACACTTCATTTTAGCACCTTTCAGCACTGCTCATGCCAGAAAGCAAAATTAGTACAATACCTTTAAGAAAAACCTTTTGTCTGTTCTTGCAGGGTTGTAGGATGCTAAATATGCAGCAATGAGGAGGAATTTGGAGTAATAAGGTAACTCTACATGCGCATGTGCAGATAACCCTAAGGAGAAAAAAAAAGTCTCAGGCTTTTTAGTGTATAACTACGTGCTCAGTGAAAAGGCAAAAATACTGTCACAGCATGAGATAAGGGTTAGCCATATTGAGCTATATCTTCCCTGAACTGTGAGTGTGAATTTTTAAGTAAGCTCTTGGCTATATATATAGACAGTTATTTATATGCATGAATAAAGGGCTATCATTCCCTCTGTTTAACAGCAGCAAGAACGTGGCTTCTTTTGAGTATTCTGAAACATTTACACTTATACTCATTTCAAACCTGACATGAAAGACACAAATGCCCAGTTGGAAAAGCAATAGCGTGTGCCATACACAGTTAGACCGTGAAAACACACTGAAGTAGTAAAGCTGGCAATGAACAGGTCAGTGTTTCCTGCTGACTTGGCCACTATAAGACTGAGTTGACAACATATTTGGCTGTACATAAGTCCAAAAGTGCAGTCTCCGTGATATTTGGAGGACCACCTTGGGCCATAGATGAAGTTCTCTCCTGAAAGGTCTACACAGGCCATGTCATATAATCATTATCTTAAGGACCAAACTAGATCAGATCAGCCTGATTTAGCCCATCTCCTAGCAAGGTGGGTGCCTGGATGGTCATTTTGAAAAGATTAACAGACTTTAATAGTACTGGTTGTCAAAGAATTTAAAAACATAATCCGAGCACATAAGAATGTAGTCCATCCCTGCAAGCAGCCACATATTAGTTCCATTGTATTCAGTTACTACATTAATTTTAGTGCAGGTTTGGTTTAATGTCAGAATATCAGGTTATTGTGCTTCTGGTCCAGACTATACCTTTGAGCTGTGATGTTTCTCTATCCTCTTGCTGGATTCTCTCCCACTGTGAACTGAAGTAAAAAGTGTGAGTGCATTATGTAACCTTAAGCTTTGCTTCAACATCTTCACCCACCCTTCGCTTCAACCCAGTCCCAGCCCTAACTATAAGAACCGCTTTTCCAGCTGAAGCAGACCCAAATTCAGCCGCATCAAACTTTCCTTCTTCAATCAGATAAATACCCTTTCTTCAGTAAGTGCATGGGAGCTTGTTCCATGGCCAAGAGAGCAAGCACAAATGAACCATTTTCCATACATAAAATCATAATCATACCACTTCCCATTAAATTTTGTTGAGCAACGTCACAGATATCACCTTGCCTAAACTATTAGCTAATAGGTAGGCCACCTTTTTAAGAACTGGTAGCATCACAAGACTGAGCTACGCTGTGATTTCTATTATGCCACGTGTTTACTGTACATTCTTCCCCTAATGGATCTCAGCGTCAAAAAGTAAAGTAAACTTCCAAGTTATCTGCCCTAGTGCAAGGGGTCTCATTTAGAAGGCTAATGTTCATCTGGTAAAAAAGCTAAAATGCCCAACAAAAAACAACCCACATATGTGAAAGCCTGAAATTTTAGGAGTGTGAAATGGTTGACAGTGACTTACCTTCAGGCCCGGACTGGCAATCTGTGGGTTCTGGCAAATGCCAGAGGGGCTGCTGTACGGCTCCATAGAAAGATACCATATAGTGGGCTGGTAGGGGGCTGTTTGGGCTGGTAGGGGGCTGTTTGGGCCTCTGTGTACTTGGAATGACAGGGCCTATATTGACTCCCAGTCCAGGCCTGCTTACCTTGATATCTCCCGGAGATAGACAGTCTGCATGGCTCTCTTCAAATGTGGCTCAATATTTTTCCACAGTTTATGTGAATCAGTTTCCTTCGCTTTAAACAAAAATTGCAAAATGTTTAAACCCCTCTTATGCAGTATAAAACACACTCAGGCTATGGTTTAAAATAATATGATTAAGAAACTCTACCTTCTCCTTTTATCACTGGTTCACAAAATTTCGGGAAATTCAGTGCAGCCTGAGGGAAACACAAACAACCAAAATGTGTTTTTGTTAAAGATAACATAAATTCAAGTTATACATTAAATGGTAGTGTGTTGGGGGTAATCTTAATTAAGAAAGATTTGGGGTTTTTGTGGATAACAACTCTAGGCAGTACCACTTTTATAAAAAGGGTTTAACTTGAATGATGAAAATATAATTTTGTCTCTTTTTAATTTCCAGTTAAGCCTCATCTTGAGTATGCAGTGCAGTTTTAGGCTCTGGTCCTTAAGAGGGATATAAATGGGCTGGAGTGGGTGCAGAGAAGTGCTAAAACTAGTTACTAAACTAGTAAAGGGGATGGAAGATTTAAACTATACTCAACGCTTGGTTTGTTTTCTCTGGAGAAAATCACTTATAAGGTGACATGATTATTCTTTAAAAGTACATTAGAGGAAAATAAAAACAAATAGTGGGGGGGGGGATCTTTTTTCCCTGTAGAAAAGATCGACCAGAGACCACCCCTTTAGATTTGAGGAACTGAATTTTCATTTGAGCAGTGTAGGTGGTTCTTCACAGTGAGGTTGGGGAAAGCCCTGTCGGATGATGTTGTGTGTGTGTGTAGGTGTGTGCACTGGGATTCATTTGGAGCAGTTGAACTTGTTGGACTTTGGTCTTTTTTCAACCCAAATTAACTATGTAACTTTCACCAACCTTTGTGCTCTTTCTGACACCATTATTCTAGTCAATTCCTGGATAACTAAACTCACCAATATTTCCAAACTGACTTGAAACTTTTGAATAATAGTAGTTTGATTTCAAATACCTCACTGAGGTTTGTAGCATAGACCAATACAAATTTTCTTAGCAATCCTAAAATCCAACTAAAAATCTCTACCCTTGGTAAATTCGTTACTGCAAGGATAAGTAAATAAGGTCTTCTCTCAACAGTATGTTAACCCACTGAAAGGACGAAGAGTTATTTTCCCAACCAGAAAACATGGAATATGTCATACAGCTAAAAATATATGTCCTATCACTTGAGGTGAAAAAACTGACAAACTGAGGAAGGAACTGGCTTTTATCTAATGTAAACCAGGCATTGATCAGAATTTGATTGATTTACTCAGGGATTGCATCATATGGCCTAACATTCTGCTTCTACCACTTATACACTGGTCATTGTGATATACTTCAGAGTGATAAACAATTTGTTCTTTACAACAATAAACCCTTACCAAGTGCCTAAGCTCCTTTATATCCCTGCACACAGCATAAAAAACACCAAGAAGAATATTAATATAAGAAGCATAGAACTCTGCCGAGTATTCCTGAGGATATTCACTGGATAGAATTCTCTGAAGTTCCACTGCAAAAGAAACAGGAGATAGAAAGTTTAAATGATTTAGATACCCTGTTTTGTGATCTAAAATAACAAAGAAACGTATAGCATGTTTTTTCTCATTGAGGATGCACCACAGTGCCTTAAAGGGATCCTGTCATCGGAAAACATGTTTTTTTCAAAACGCAGCTGTTAATAGTGCTACTCCAGCAGAATTCTGCAATGAAATCCATTTCTCAAAAGAGCAAACAGATTTTTTTATATTCAATTTTGAAATGTGACATGGGTTTTTACTATTGAGTGCTGTTCTTAGATCTACCAGGCAGCTGTTATCTTGTGTTATGGAGCTGTTATCTTGTTACCTTCCCATTGTTCTTTTATTTGGCTGCTGGGGGGAAAAAAGGGAGGGGGTGATATCGCTCCAACTTGCAGTACAGCAGTAAAGAGTGATTGAAGTTTATCAGAGCACAAGTCACATGACTTGGGGCAGCTGGGAAATTGACAATATGTCTAGCCCCATGTCAGATTTCAAAATTGAATATAAAAAAATCTGTTTGCTCTTTTGAGAAATGGATTTCAGTGCAGAATTCTGCTGGAGTAGCACTATTAACTGATTCATTTTGAAAAAAAAAATTTTTCCCATGACATTATCCCTTTAAAATATAAAATATGCTATTCACATTTGTTATTAACACTGCATGCTAGAAAATAATGCAATCCCCATTGAATAATTTTTTTGACAGAGGTAAGCATCCTGTAGAGTGCAATGAACGATCATTTGACCACAGTGTAGCTCCAATTAAGTACAAGAATAGGACCCGTTATCCAGAATGCTCGGGACCTGGAGGTTTGCAGATAACAGATCTTTCCATAATTTGGATCTTCATTCATTAAGTCTCATAGTAAATCATGTAAACATTAAATAAGTCAAATAGACTGGTTTTACTTCCAATAAGGATTAATTATATCTTGGATCAAGTACAGAGAAAAAGGAAATCATTCATAAAAAAAATGGATTATTTGGATAAAATGGAGACTATGGGAGATGGCCTTCCCATCATTCAGAGATTTTTGGATAACGATCCCATAACTGTACTAAAATCCCTGCACAACTCAGATGGTTACAAGGTTGCTTATTTATATAGTTCATATCAAGAGCTTCTAAAAACCCATTTTTCCAATGCAGGATAACTGTACAATATAAACCTGGAAACATTAATCTACAGCAACAAGTTCACCAGCACTATCTGCTTGCATATAAAAAATGTGAGATGTGAAAGTAAACACCAAGAGCAGAATAACAACATATGTAAAAGATCAACATGAAGTATGTGAGAGTTAAATACCTTTACTGTAATCTGGAAAATACAGCGTTAATGGCTCAAAGCAGCCGGTGTTAGGACGGAAGGTTTCCCAAACAATTTCAGTCAGGAATATAACAGTCACGTTGCTCTCAGTCTGTAGGATTAAAAGAAGAGGATTGTGGAAAAAAAAGGCGGCTTTGCAATTTATGGATTACTTTATTTCAATAAAAATAATGACTGACAAGTGTGAACTTATTTATAATATTTTATGATTAAGTGCAATTTCTGCATATCATAGGTGGCTTTGAACAAGACATTGAAGCAACTGTTACCAAGACAACTGGGCCCATGCTTTTTCTCTGCAACAAAATTTGTTCTGCAAACCAGTAACACAATTCAATCACTGGACACTGGTCTACTTTACAGTGACTTTCAACCAATGGCACTACAATGATCTTTAAAAAACAAGGAACCCTCCAAATTCTCAACTCACGCTGGTACTTTAAAAGCCCACTGGCCTGTGTAAGCTTTAATGAGGGTGGGCTGCCTCCATATTACCCCAACTTCTCAGGCATCCCCTGCACCTATGCAGACGTGCTCATAAGCAGTGTAGAACCGAAAAATGTTTGTACTGTGCACAAAAGTCTAACTAAGGCATACGTGGGCCCAGCCAATAGCGCAAACTTGAAATGAAACTTAAGCAACTTACGTAAAACCTTCTGTGACAATATATAGCAGCTTGACAGGGGTAGGGCTTGAACTAAGGCTAAGGCCACACTAGGCGATAGCGCGGCGATTTGACTCGCGGCGACTTTTCGCCGCGACTTTTAAGCCGCAATCGCTGTGGAAACTTTTGCACTGGCCTCTATGGGGAATCGCGAAAAATCGCCAGCGTAAAAACACACGCGGCGATCTTTTCTCTACTGTCGCTCGAAATTGCCTCGCTAGGCGATTTCGAGCGACAATAGAAAAAAGATCGCCGCGTGTGTTTTTACGCTCGCGATTCCCCATAGACGCCAGCGCAAAAGTTTCCACAGCGATTGCGGCTTAAAAGTCGCGGCGAAAAGTTGCCGCGAGTCAAATCGCCGCGCTATCGCCTAGTGTGGCCTTAGCCTAAGGCTATAGCCACTCTGGGCTGATTATAAATAAGAACCTAGAATCCAGCGATCCACTGGCCTCGGCTCCCTTCTGTGTCTGCACTCACACTATGTCTGCCTGGATGTAGATACACAGAGCAGATTTTGGAAAGTCTCTGCACCTAATTCTATAAAATTCACGTGTTAATGGAACAAATAAGATATACACTATTTGGATGTAGAGGTATCTATAATGGAAAATTTATTTTATACTAACCTATACAATAAACCTAATGGCAGCAATAATCTGCTACTCAGTTCCATATTTCACCCACCAGGCTTTTCCCAAAATTCACTTCTTCAGAATAAAGAGAATTACTAGTACAGATGAAAATAGTATTGATTTCTCAGGAAACATATAAAGCCCCTCAGAGGGAATGGTTACGATACCAGATCGAGCACTTCATAAAATCTAAACAGGAGGGAAATACTTTGCCTACATCTAGTTTCCACTAAAGGAGCACTATCGTACTTATATGATAATTTGATCCACATCACTCCAATAAAAGCACTGAGGTTCGTACAATGTTGGGAGAAGGATCTAAGACAATGTCTGGATGAAGACACTTGGTCGGACATCTTTAAAAACACCATTAAGTGCTCTGTCAACGTTCTCATACAGGAGACTTCTCAAAAGGTGCTGCGCCAATGGTACCTGGTTCCAGAGAAGATGGTATCCTACATCCTCCAAGTTATGCTTCAGAGCTTGTAACCAAACCGGCTCATTCCTTCACACGTGGTGGAACTGCCCTGTAGCAACCCGTTTCTGGATTAGAGTATATACCCTTATTAACAGTGTTACAGTGTTCCCTAAAAACCCAGCTGAAGCCCTACTAAACAAGCATATCCCAGGAGGCAATAAATATTCCAGACGAATGATCACATATATCTTTTCTGCAGCTAAACAAACAATAGCGAAAGCCTGGAAAACCAACACCCTGGATATACAGGAAGTAAAAACGAGACTAGACAATCTACTGTTAATGGAAAGACTTACTAGTATTGAAACCGGTCAATCCAAGGCTTATAACAGAACCTGGTCTCTCTGGCTCTCCTACCGACATATTTCTTAAGGCTTGTTACCTTAGACCTCTCTAATACCAGTTTATAATGATAAATCATACAAATCTAACCAACAGCTCTTTTTTCTTACGTGAATAACTTGCATTCATGTTATAAACCTTTTTGCAATGTGTAAGAGTATGTTAACTTATGCATTTGTCTAACACATGGTACAGCTTAAGGGTAAGGCCACACTAGGCGATAGCGCAGCGATTTGACTCGCGGCGACTTTTAATCCGCAATCGCTGGGGAAACTTTTGCGCTGGCGTCTATGGGGAATCGCGAGCGTAAAAACACACGCGGCGATCTTTTTTCTATTGTCGCTCGAAATCGCCTCGGCGTAAAAACACACGCGGCGATCTTTTTTCTATTCGATTTCGAGCGACAATAGAAAAAAGATCGCCGCGTGTGTTTTTACGCTCGCGATTCCCCATAGACGCCAGCGCAAAAGTTTCCCCAGCGATTGCGGATTAAAAGTCGCGGCGAAAAGTCGCCGCGAGTCAAATCGCTGCGCTATCGCCTAGTGTGGCCTTACCCTAAGGGATTTTATCTTAAAATAGCACACTGATATAACTACTAAGAGACATTCATCACAAACATATATTGAAATGGCTTATAAGTCAGTGTCTACTGGGCCATGAGACTGCATCAGTCGCAAGTGTTTTTACACCCCTGACAACTTACTAGTTCTTGAAGTCTGAGAAAGCCTGGCAAAAGGTTTGCTTCCATTTCCCGCAGCAGCTCTGCCTTGTCAAGAACCTAATAAAAGCAACATTTTAGAAGGGAAGAAGAAACCATTTACTCACTAGGAAAAACATGATATTTACTACTTGTGACATATACAAATAACAAGCAACTATTTCATGTTCATAGTGACTAGGCAGTCAGGTTTATAACTTACTTGGTATTTTTTATGGCAGATAAAGAACATTTAGCTTGCTTAGAGTGCTCAGTCTACTGCTAATCTGGGACTTTGGCTCAGCAACTCTTTCTTTGGCCTGCTGATCTGGTGGTCCTAATTCCACCTAATTCTCCCTGTCTGATTTGAAGGCTGCAGGGAAGGAAATGCCTATATTTGTGTTCTTGTTTGGTCCTGCCAGCATCTGAAGTGGAACAGAAGTGCTCACCCACTTTTCTCTGGAAAGGGTACATGAGGGGAGTAACCATGCTGGGAACATAGCATATCCATAACACAAATATTTAGCAAATAGGGGACTTACATCTGTGCTACAGGAAAGCAGTTACTTCTCTCTCTCTAGCTGACAGCACAGCCCCCTACAGTGGTATAGCTGTAAGCAGAGTGGTGTCTCATTGTAGATGAGTACTTATTACTTACAATATAGAAGGTTTCTTCTAAGCCAAGTTCTGACGTTCCCCTGTTGTACAACCGAACAAAGTCGTTAAAAGTGTCGCATCTGTCCTTAGAAGAAAATTCATTTTCTGGAGCAGGCTGGTGGTCGTGTAGATGGTTCAGTATTTGCTCAAACAGCAATCTTGGTGTAAAACACTCCACACAGTTTATAAAAGCACAAGGTAGCTGCAATAATGAAAATACACCATTAGTTAGCGGTGTGGAAATTTCCAAACCCTTGGATGAGAATCAACCAGTATAACCTTTGGTACATGCTTTACATAATAAGGATGCTTTATATAAATTAAGATGAATATCTAATCAACTGTTAATTTGCATACTTAAATGTAAAAAAAACAACCTGTGCAATCATAACTTTATAGCCACATAATATGATGGGTTAAGATGTGGTTTGGGCAAATTCAAATCTTTAGGGTGTAGTTGAGTGCATTTGCTGTGTGTTTGAGGTGCAGGTTTGAGCGCACCTAAGTGCATAAAGTTTTAGTTTTATTTAGCTGTATTGTTCCTGCCAATGAACATTAACAACAGAGAGATAGTTCTTGAACATCAAAAAAAACGAGAGATATGATAGATAGTTCTTGGACATGAAAAAAGGCATTTATTTGCATTTAAAAAAGGCATAAAAAAATTCAGTATTTAAAGGGATTCTTTCATTATTTTTATGGTGTAGTTTTATTACTAGATCACACGGAGTACATTGAAAATAATTAATTCTACCATTTCAAATATTATTATTGAACCAATACATATATTTTTTAGTTGTAATATTGGTGAGTAGGCAGCCATCTGAGGTCATTGCGTGATAACTGGTGCTTTTATAAAGGGCAAGCAATTTATAATGGAACTGCTTCAAATAAGCTATTGTTTCTCTTACTCAGTGATCCCCAACTAGGATCTCAATTAAATGTGGCTCACATGTAAAAAAAAAAAAAAAAAAAAAAAAAGGTTGGGGAACCCCACTCTTACTTAATGGCCAGACTTGGGTGTTTTAATATTGAGTACTATTCTCATATATACCACTATGAAGCATTTTTAGCAATGCAGGTGTCAGGGAGCGGTTATCTGGTTTCCATCCCATTGTTGTTTTGATAAACTGCTAGGTTAGGAAAGGGAGGATGGTGATATCACTCCATTTTGCAGTGCAGCAGTAAAGAGTGACTGACTTTTTTTTAGAGCACATGGCACAAGGAGGGAACTTGAGAAACTAAGTATGTGTCTAGCCCTATGTCAAATTTCAAAACTAAATATTAAAAAAACCTGTTTGCTCTTTGGAAAAATGGTTTTTAATGCAGAATTCTGCTGGAGCAGCGCTATTAACTGCTGAAACTTGTTTTCCTGAAAACATAATCCATTTTAAAGGGACCTGTCACCCCAAGAAATAATTCCAAATCATATTTTATGATTTTAATCAAGCAAAATAAACTTCACATATATATAAATGATCTTGTTACTGTTAGTCTTGGACTTCACAAGCAAATGGAGCAGGCAAGCGCAATTTTGTGAACACTGTTATTAAGAAACACTTTGCATCGCCCCAAAATCTTGTTTATACGCCAAAATGAGGTACTTGATACCCATGTGCAAGCACTGGCTACACAATTAGATGGTAAGGAGAGAGGGGGAATGTGAAGAGAACAGTGACATCTAGGAAGTGCAGAATGGAAAGTGAAAGTAATTCCTTGCCCCGCCTCTATGCCTAAGGCATAGAGGAAGGGCAATAAATATGTGATTGACAGCTGAGATGTTTAAAGGAGTTTATAACAATTATGGGTGTTTTAATAAAAAAAAAATATTTGGGTTCCATATTTAATTTGAAAAGGACGTTTATTGTACATCTTTTTATTTCTGGGTGACAGGTCCCCTTTAAGTTTTGACACATAAGCATGCATTCCAAGATATGCACATTTAGATGCTCAAGTGCAAAAGACCTGACATATCAGTGAACAGACAAAGCTAAATTCAGCATTTAATTCTTAAAATTAAAACTTTTAGTATTTCTGGATTTGGTCTTCATTTATTATATTATGTTCCTTTTTTTTATATTACAATATTACAGTACCAATGTGCCAACACATACAACTCAATGTATCTGGGTAGTAAGTAAGTAACCTATGAACAGATACAAAGACAAATCCTGCATGGACTGCCTTGTTTTGCATAGTTTTTGTGGAATCAAAGGAAACATATTTTTTATGTAAGACCAATGTTACCTCAAGTGTCCTCAGCACAGTCTGCAAGATGTAAGTCTTCCCAGTGCCAGTGTGACCATAAATAAATATGGAAGGAAAGCTTAAGTGCTGCCTCTGACAAAATAAAAAAATACAAAAACATTTTATGTACAATTTATGCAGGCTCTGAAGACAAAGATAACAGTTTGTGTAGTTGTGCGCTGCCCGGCCCAACAGCAGCAGGACCTGCAGGTTTATCTGTGGGTCACATGGGCTCTGATCGGCCCAAAACATATTCCAGCAGCACTCCGGTTCAGTGAAAATATAATTTATGTGTGCGAAAAGTGAAGCAACGTTTTCGGGCATAACCAGTTATGCCCGAAACTTTGCTTCACTTATCGCACGAATAAATTATATTTACACTGAACCGGAGTGCTGCTGGAATATGTTTTGGGAGATTGGATTTAACCTGGGCAGACAGAGTCACAGTCGGCACCCGACGCTGCAAAGAGCGGTGAGAGTAGCACTACTTTCTGTGTATACCAATGGGTTCTGATTGGCTCACTCATTTTTCACTTTCTGGCCAGGTTGCTTCTCCTACTGCAGCCAAACTTCGCCCTGATCAAAAACTGCTGCGGTGTTTAATTCATATACTTGTACCAGCACCACTCCCCCCATTGGTGACGTTAAAAGGTGGGAGAGTAACTTTTTTTTTCCCCAGAGAAAGCATGTCCCTTTAGCATGGAGATCTTTCTGTCCTAATGCTGCACTGCCATCAGGAACCCCTTGCACCTAGTGCATTCACAGTGTTTTCAATTTGCATGGTGATGAAATAGACAAAAAAAAACAGATCCTCTGTGCTTACCCATATTAATATAAAAATCAAATGGGCATTGTGCGCCCATATATGTTCAAGGTGACCAACTGCTTCAAAGTCATTCCTGGTCTGACCAGTGTTACACTCACTTCATTGGATTCATCAAGAACTTTAGAAATGTATTATGAATTTTTATAGGGACTCATTTTTATCTGCAGCTTACATGTTAAAATTCCCAAATGATTGCTTTTTTTATTAGACAGCACCAGGGCCAGAACTAGGAGTAGACAAGGCATGTGCCTCATGCCAAGTAGTATTTATTTGCATTGGGTGTCATTACTATTTCCCTCTGCTCTAGTCACCACATCTGCTTAAAGGGGTTGTTCACCTTCAAATTAACTTTTAGTATGATGTAGAGAGAGTGCTGGTCAGACAATTTGCAATTTGTTTGTATTTTTTGTTATTTGCAGTTTTTGAGTTATTTAGCTTTTTATTCAGCAGCTCTCCAGTTTGCAATTTCAGCAATCGGTTTGCTAGGGTCCAAATTACCCTAGCAACTCTGTTCTTATTTGAATAAGAGACTAGAATATGAATAGGAGAGGACCTGAATAGAAATATAAGTAATAAAAAGTAGAAATAACAATAAATGTATAGCTTTATAGAGCATTTGTTTTTAGATGGGGTCAGTGACCCCCACTTGAAAGCTGAGAAGAATCCAAATAAAAAGGCAAATAACTGAAAAAAACTTTAAAAAATAAATAATGAAGACCAAATGAAAAGTTGCTTAGAATTGGCCATTCTATAACACAATAAAAGTTAATTTGAGGGTGAACCGCACATAGGGGCAAATTTACTTACCGCCGAAGTTGCACAATCGTTGACTTCGCCAGGTAGATTCACCAGGGCTGCACAAATTCACGAAGATCCGAAGTAGCACACAAGTTACTGATTGTTTGTGAAGTTGCGCTAGCGATGTTACAATCATCGGTTCAAAGTTATGCTAGCGATCGGAAATTTGCATACGGCGTGCAGTTAAAGTACAATGGCCGTATATGCAGCAGAAAACACATTATACTACACAAGGCCAGGGAACCTTAATAAATGTATTCTAATGCCCTACACATGTGCCCACACTATAGTTTAGGTGCCATATGTTATCAAATGTAGGGGGGAAGGAGGGTACCCTAAAAAAAAAATTCGCTCTTTTGCAGCCTATCACCCTTAAAAAAATAAAAGACGCCAGTGTTTTTTGGGACTTTCAACTTTTTTTGAAGCAATCCCTATCTACTCTATTGCACTTCGCCTGGTCTGAGGTGGCAAAGTAAAGTCTGGCGCAAGAGGTAACGTTCACGAAAATCCGCAACTTAGTGAATTAGCGCAGTGATGTCCCTTCGCCATAGCGCAACTTCAGCTGGCGTAAGGGTGCGAAGTAGCGCTAGAGTAGGTCCACTTCGCAAGCGAATTTACGCCAGCACCTCGTTAGTGGTGGCAAAATGACGTCACGCTGGCGAATTTTCGCTAGCGATAGCCACTTTAGTAAATTTGCCCCATAGAGAGGATTGCAAAATAGCAAACTCTCACCCTAGTGGGCAGATAATGACAAAAAAATGGACTTTAGGCCGTACAGCACCTAACCAGAAGATTGACCCTCGGCAGACAACTCACATGATTATTATTTTTTCATATATCATCTCATGAGCAGCCAATCAGAAATAGTCTGTCATTATATTATTATTATAGCCACCGCCTGAACCTCCGACAACAGCAACAGTTGGAAATAAAGCCGCAGCCGATTCATTATTGTGGGAGATCAGTCTAATAATAATTACGAGAAATAAAGAGTTGAGGCTTACCTCTCCAAATATCGATAATAATGTGGAGACTTGAGATTCTCGGCAAAGAGTACGTTTTGCCACTTCTTTCCATGTTTCCTCTGGATATGCCGCATGCATTAGAGATGCCATTTCTGCTGCCAAGTCTCGTCACTACCATAAAAAAAAGCCTGAAAATGTCAGGTTTTTGTAAACATATACACACTTTATCTAATACAGTATAACCCCGAGTTTACGTCCCCAGATTTGACGTTTTCCCACATTTAACATCTTTTTTTTTGTGGTCCCACCAGCCTCAATGCATTTCTATCGGTGCTTTTCCTGTGTTTAACGTTTTGCTTTCCCTGATTATACGTTGCTTTTCAAGGCTTGCCCCTACCCAAAAGCGAGGTTTTTAGATCAAAAAGCCCCTACCCCCGTGATTTAAGGCTCCTTAAACATCAGAATCCTCCCTGCATGGCTGTCCTGAGATCAGGTTAGAAGGAGAAGTGGGCGGGTGTAGCTATGCCGGGAAAGGAAAATGTGACCCTGCAGGAAAAAGTGGGCAGCTCTGCACAGTGAGACTGGGGAAGGAGGGGCTGAAAAAGCTGACTGTGCAGCCAGAAGTGAGCTCTGCTGTGGAAGTACCTGACCCATGCTGCAGAAGGAGAGGGCTGGAAACATGGCAAAGTGCTGGGAGACATTACAGAAGACTAAAGGTGGCCATACACTATAAGATCTGCTCGTTTGGCAAGGTCGCCAAACAGGGCCGGAACTGGGGTAGGCAGAGTAGGCACGTGAATAGGGCGCAAAGCTGCCAAGTCATGCAAATAAGAAACAATCCCTGGTGAGGAGCAGTTCTTATTGCTTTACTGTATGTAGCCGTGTCCATACCAGGGGCGTAACTACAGAGGAAGCAGACCCACCAATTGTAGGGGGTGGGGGCTAGGAGAGTTGGGGGGCACAGTAACGCCCTTGTTAAAGAATAGTTTCAATAAGTGAAATTATAAATGTTATAAAATTTAATTTGCTGTGGGGCCCTATAACATCTATTTACACCACTGTACCATACTCAACCTTGCAAAAAAAACAAAACAAATTATTGTGGCCTATGAACGTTGCTGAAAAGAAAGATCACTGTTATGGACAGTATTCTTATCTCTCACACTCTCTGGATAGGATGAAGTTATCTCCTGTATACGGTTGTTATGTCTTTGCACAGTTCTGTAAATTTACACCTTTGTACAGTTCTCTTACCGGGGATCGATTCTTACACTGACAATAAATGGCGCCACAGATGTATGTAGCGAGCAACCTGCTAATCTCACAATCCCTTCATTAGATAGGCGGTAAACAGATTCCGGGGGATTGAAGTTCGGCAACATCTAAAAACTCGAGTGCAGTAAGACTGATAAATCCGATACCGCTGAACAGCACCACTTTTCCCTGGACAGTGGCGAATATCATAACATAGCCGGCAGTCACGCATCACGGTTTTAAAAGTGTCGCAGCACCTAGCTCATTGACTCCTTCCGGACAGCGAATCCATGCGTCTGAACTCTCATCTCGCGAGAGTGTGACGTCACAGTTTATAAACACAGGGACCGCTACTCTGGGAACCTCAGTTGTCAGCACACTGGAGACTCTAGGGGGCAAATTCAGTAAAGCAGCTAACGCTAGCGCAAATTCGCCAGCGTGACGTAATTTCATTACTTCGCTGATTTACTAATGGGTGCTGGCGTAAATTCGCTAGCAAAGTGTACCTAGTCTAGCGCTGCTTCGCACCCTTACGCCAGGCGAAGTTGCACTATGGTGAAGGGACGTAACTACGCTAATTCACTAACTTGCCATTTTACTGAACGTTACCTCTTGCGCCAGACTTGCCTTCGCCTCCTCAGACCAGGCGAAGTGCAATAGAGTAGATAGGGTTTGCTTCAAAAAAAGTTGACATTTTTCCTAAGTCCCAAAATACGCTGGCGTCTTTTCCTTTCTTAAGGGCGATAGGCTAAAAAAAATTGTAATTTTTTTTGGGGGTACCCTCCTTCCCCCCTACATTTCCTAACATATGGCACCTAAACTATACAGTGGGCACATGTATAGGGCAAAATAACAACTCTATTTTATTTTATGACGTTTTTCCAGGCTTGTGTATTTGCTGCTACATATACGTCCATTGTACTTTAACTTGGTGCCGTATGCCAATTAGGCATCACTAGTGTAACTTCGCTTTGCTTGACAAAGTAACGGTATCGCAACTTCGCTACCTTTCACCTCCCTGAGCGCAACTTCGGATTTTAGTGAATTAGCAGCGCCCTGGCGAAGTGCGGTGAAGCCAACGCTGGCGCAACTTCAGAGGTAAGTAAATTTGCCCCTAGGAGAGAGAGAGGAAAAGGAGGGGTAGTGAGGGAGAGGCAGAGACTACTACTGCTGCTGTGCTTATTGGAGACGTAACAGCTCATCACGTGACTCGTCTCGTCTGACAGCAGCCTCCTCCTCAGGAAGCCGGGACTATTCCCACTGTCCGTAACCCTTGCCCCCCTGTGTGCCCGCATGATGTGGCCCTGTCCCTCCCACTTCTGGTCATGCCGGCTCAGAGAGGGTAATAAGCTACAGAGCCCATGGGTCTCGG
Source organism: Xenopus laevis (assembly GCF_017654675.1). Taxonomy (NCBI): domain Eukaryota; kingdom Metazoa; phylum Chordata; class Amphibia; order Anura; family Pipidae; genus Xenopus; species Xenopus laevis. The sequence goes on from NC_054381.1 coordinate 128,839,560, forward strand.
TTAAGCAGCAGCAGTAGTGTCAGCGGTGCTAGAATGACTGACATCCCAGGTCAGTGAGCTGCCTGGCTCGGCTGTATAGGGGGCGGCAGGGCAGGGAGAGAGGCAGCGGGAAGCTGACAAGTGCATTACTATCCCAGCCTTGGTCCTGCGCACTGTGGAAAGTGTACTGGGGCAGAGCTGGGAACTTTCACCCCGCCTCACTCTGGCCCTTCACATTTCTTTGTATGCTGTACCCTGTAATAACTCCATTGCCTCTCCCCCGTCCTTACACTTGAGCTTGCAATATCGGCTGCCTGAGGATACTGGGAGTTGAAGTTCCAAGGGCTGTAGCTGTTAGCTTCCTGCTTTAATAAGAGCAGGGAATGTCTTAATATCTACCTGCATTTCTATATGCTTGTCAGCAGGGCCGCCATCAGGGGGTACAACTGGGCCTGAAGGGGGGCCAGGCTGTGCTGCACTTTTCAAAAGAGGCAGCCCCCCCCCTTGACAGCGCCAAAGCCATGCTGCCCTTCTGAAGTCCCGAAGTCTCAAAAACAGCCGAAATTGAAGTCCTGAAGCCATGAGTTCAATTCTACTGAACACCAATGTGTGTTTTTTTTATTTTTTTAATCCACTGCCCACCAATGTATTATTTTAATACTCTATAGGCCCCTGGCGCCATTGGTTTTTTTAAAAAAAGAAAATTTTCTCTAGGGCCCCAATTTTTTTTAACTTGTAGGGGGGCCCTGGTCACCAATTTAAAAAAATAAACTTTTAAGGGGGGCCAATAACTCCCATCAACCAGATAACAGAAAGAGGCAGTATAGGAAGGACTAGAAACCACAAATAAAAAAAAGAATCCCCACAAAATAGAACAAGCAGAACCGGACTGGGAGTAAAAAGCAGCCCGCGCAATAAAAATCAAAGCAGCCCACAAGTAAACATGCGATGGTCTGACTTGTACACATCCACTCATATATTGGCGTAACAGGATTGGACTGGGGGGCCCGAGGCCCACGGGGGCTGCTGTCTTTGGGCCCCTTGCCTTGTTGAAGTGTGCAGCACCGCGACTACGCATGCGCATGTACAGGGTTTTTTTTTTGCCGCGATTGCGCATGTGTACAGCGTTTTTTTGCTGATACTTGAAGATCTTATTTGCAGGGAGCAGATCTTGGCCAGCGGGGCAGGAGCCGGGGCCCACTGGGTTTTTTCCCGGTGTCCCGCCGGCCCAGTCCGACCCTGCTAATATTCATATTCCAGTCTTTTGTTCAAATCAATAGATGGTTTCTAGGGTAATTTGGACCCGGCAACCAGATTGCTGAAATTGCAAAGTGGAGAGCTGCTGAATAAAAAGCTAAATAACGCAAAAAACACAAATAACCAATAAATTGCAAAGTGGAGAGCTGCTGAATAAAAAGCTAAATAACGCAAAAAACACAAATAACCACAAATAATAAAAAATAAAAAAACAGTTGCAAATTGTCTCAGAATATCACTCTCTATATCTGTTTTAAACAACCCATTTAATAAGAAAAACGTAATAATAAGATGAATGTGCAAAGTGCAATTTTCGGATACAAATAATACTTTAACTCATAATGCAAACTTTTTTTCCCCCTTAATTCCAGCATAATTGCAGGTGCTCTCCAAGCTGCATCAGCTGCAATTTTATTCAATGCATTAAAAAATACTTGATAGCAAGTGTCTGTCTTTATGAATTGGGTTCAAGTTATAGCTGACATTGTAGCACAACTGTATTTACACTTCTTAAATTACCCTTCTTGTCTGATAGTTTTTCAGGTGAAAACTCCGTTCATGTCTATAGGGAAATCTGGAATAGAATCAGGGGATTTTTCATCCCTTGTATTTGAATCTATATATAATGTTAAATATACAGAGAATAATTTCTAGAAAAGTAGAATATATATTTTATCTGCACGGTTTTGTGAGTAGTTGGTTGTAACCAGGAACAAAGCAAGTTTTCACTTTCTTGCACCTATTATCAGATATATACTAATTTACATTAATTGAGCCCCTGTTCATTTATAGGGGTTTTTATTGTACATTTTGCTTTTAATTTTACTTTTTATTGTGGATTTAAAATACATGGTTTACTACACACTGCTTTATGGAACAAAGAAGGGCTGTTTGCTTTACAGCAGCTGAAATCTATTATCTAATGCTCTTCAGGTGAATAATTCAGCAGCGCAGACAGCTAAGCCACCGGCCTATCAAGGGCTGTTTAAGGGCTGAATATTTTTAGCTTAGTGTTAGTTTCATCTCAGAGGTCACGGCCTTAGGGGTCCTGGCTTACATTTATGCTATAAATGTTTAAGAAAATTAGTTCTTACTGGGACATGAAAAAAAATGAAATCAAAATACTTTATGGGAACCTTTACAAGGTGGTCTTTCACTTAGACTAAACCCTTCTCTAGTGATAAATTACTTGTCTTATTACTGATTGCGGAAACACTATAAATGTCCCTTGGATTTACAGGTTAATTTTGATTTTAATACACAGAATAAAGGTTTGTGCACTTGAAATCTGATTGAAGGGGTAATAAAACAAAGCAACCATCCATGCATAGGCTGTGTTGTGTTCCCTGGAACAAAATGAAGCACAATCAACACATTAAATGCAATATTAGGAGAAAAATGTATTTCAGAAACACATGCATACACACACAGATATCTTTAATAAAGGTGACAAAAATTAAAATATATTTTAATGTGAGCACAGAAGTGGTATTTCTGTATAAAAAGGTTTCTGAGTGCACACAAGTGCACCATTTATAGAGAAATGCTGCACAAGTTAATCGTAAAGAGACTTTTTTTTGCATTATAAATATGCCCCTTTTAGAGCAATTGTAATCTCTATACAGACTATTCCGATCCCCTTCACTCTGGTTCTAAGTACAGGAGGTAAAAGTAGGAAGGGGGCAGGTGCTGGCCAGAAGACCCCCTGACTATAGTGTTGAAGGGTTTCTGTTTTTTTTTTAATTAATAGCCTTGATAATGTGCCTTTTCAGGCTTGCCACCAATAATACTGTGTGGGTGCCAAGCACTGGCACCAGCAACTGAAAAACACTGCAAAGCTTCTTTTTCTTTGCTGGCATTAAACCAGTGTAGATTAAACATTCACTTACTCCAATATGCCCCATACTGCAGCAGCACTGGCAGACATAGCACCCGCCTATCAGTGCAAACACAGGGCAGATCTCACTGCAAAGACCTGACTCTATGTAGTTTTGTGCTGACATTAACAGATAGATGCTATGCCTGTCAGTGCTGCTGCATGATATGACAGATAAGCAGACATCTGTAGGTATTTTCTCTGCCATAAGAGAATAATTCATGTGTGCCATTACCTTTAAACCCTGGCAGGCAGATAACTGTACTACAAAAGAAAAAGGGTTAAATCAACACGTTACACCTTTCTCCCTGGTACTTAGGGGCATATTTATTAAGGATCGAATTTCGAAGTAAAAAAACTTCAAAATTCGACCATCGAATGTAAGTACTTCGATAGTCCTTAGAATCAAACGATTAGAAGGATTTTACAAAAAAAAACTTTGACTTCTCAAAACTTGCCCAAAAGCAATCCGGCAGGTTTATGGTGGCGAAGTGTCGAAGTTGAAGTTTTTTAAAGAGACAGTATTTCGATTTTCGAGTGGTCGAATATTCAAAGTTTTTTCAATTCGAATCAAAGTCGAATTTGGCCTATTCGATGGTTGAAGTACCCAAAAATTACTTCGAAATTCTACGTTTTTCACTTCGACCCTTGATAAATCTGCCCCTTAAAGTTCATCTTATTCCATTCAATCTCTAGAGTTTCCATTATGCTGCCGTGGATGTATTTTCCACATATGCAGCTTTTTTTTTTTTTTCTCTTTAATACTGTATAGAAGTACAAAAGTACAGGGCAAGTCTTTTCATTGTCACAAGCACTCATCTTTAATGTGCCCAGTTAAAACAGTAAATCCTTAAATGCTGAAAACTTTCTTAGTAAATTGTCATGAGCAGAACATTTTTTAAAAAAAATCTTCTGCCATGGTTGTAAATCCCTATGAAGCACTGCCATCTTGTGGATTAAAGCCATTCTATCATGCAAATACTCTCAGTAGAAGAGGGAAAATAGATTTTAAAGTAAGAACATTTAGCTCTGGGATTCTAAAAGATATAAACATGAAAAACATTTCTGCTGGTGTTAAAATGATCATACCAAGCTATCCATGGGCAATGTCTATGTAAAAACTCTCCTTAAAGGAGTGGTTCACATTCTTCTGAAACTTTCCAGCTTTCACATGGGGGTCACTGACCCCATCTAAATAATAAATGCTCTGTATGGCTACAAATGTATTGTTATTGCTACTTTTTATTGACTTTATATAGAGAAAACAGTAAAAAAAACCTCTGTTTACCACTTAACCAATTAATAATCTATGTCAGCTGACAGTACTATGTGCAATTATTAAAATTATAATTTGATTAAAGTAATCTGTGATCACAGGTATAATTCATTAGTCATTAATTATTATCATAAAAATACTTGCGAAATTAATTGATTAAAGGGCTTGTGCTAAATTAAATTAGTGTTAAACTTAAAAGTGCTATGTGCCAATTAATTTGTAAATTAAATTTTAATTCATTGATAATAAAAACAATGATCTAGAACTTGAATTATATACAGTCACAATTAATTCCAATTAAAGTGCAAAAGCTAATGCCAATTGCAATCTCAGATTGCCAGTGATAGAATAAGTTAATAAAAATTGTTTAGATTAAAAAAGCTAATGCTATTAGGTATTAGAAAATTAATTTATTAAATTCATAAAAAAAACCAAAACCAGCATTTAAGAAATACAAGTAGGAAAATGAAGAAAGTATAGAGGTGAGAAGTCCCAAAGAAACTGCTGCCTATTTGTTTTTTCTAGACCCTGGGACCCCACACGGGGAGAAAGTAGTACACTGGGGACTGTGGTCTCGAAGCTACCTTTCTAATTTGGAGGAGAACTAAACTTCCCTATAAAACCATAAATCCACCAGTGTCATGTAGTAAAACGAGATTCGGAGAATTAAATGCGGTAAGGTAAGGCTAGGAAAATTGATGTCCACAAATACTTTTTAAAGTCAAGATTAGGAATCAATTCTGTTTTCCAAGAGCTAAAGTTCTGCCAACCCGAGTTTCGCCTGAGCTTTATCGAGGCAAATACATTTAATGTGATTTTTAGGAATATGGAAATGAGAGTTCATCCTTTAATAAACATGTTCATAAAAATCAAATGTTGTGCTAGTGCCTTAATTTTCCTGCATTCCACCGCAGGACAAAACACAGCCTAGTCTTTCTTATGGGCCTGTTCTAACAAAGGTGCATCCAAGCCCCAAATACAAGTGGAACACAATACAATGCGTCCACTTTATATTGGCAGTCTTTCCATCAAGTATTGGGTATATTTTTATTCATATGCTCCTTGTTCTCTAAGGAGGGAAATAGTGTTCAATACCACAGTGAAATAAGGCCCAGATTTGTGGCGAGGTTACAAAGGTTCGGGCCTAGGGAGGTAAATATTTCAGGGGTGGCATACCATCTAGCCGCATTCTGGGGAGCTCCAGTGACCCACCACATGCACGTGGGGAAGGGAATGTGTGCTTGTGAAAGCGGGCGGGCGCTAGGACCTGGCAGCCTAGGAGCGCCGAAAAAGGAAATCTGGGCCTGAGTGAAATACTGATAAAAGACATTTTTAGGAAGATGCATCTGCTGTTGAAGATCAAGGAAGGACTGTAGTACCCCCTTTATACAGACATTGAAATGGTACATGTCTATAAGAACCCCATCGAAAAAACTAATTTAATTGTTCAAACATTGAAACGGGGTCACAGGAGATTTAACAGGGGTACTATAGGCACTTTTAGTTGCTATGCTATCAATACATGGGATGCTGTAGGTGGGACATAGTTTACATTCACATGCTTAAATGGGTGTTAGAGATCCCATTATTAGGGGGATTGTCACAGGCAAGAGATAACCTTGTTCAATTTATACCCAACGTTTACCTATTCCAAGAGTGTAACAAGATTTAACTTGTTCCAAAGCAGCAGCATTATAATAGTTAATTATGATTGGGAAGTTTATTCCCCTTAATGTCTAAATAACATAAGTACCTAAATGTTCTATGAGTGCTGCTTTACCATATTTTAAATTCTTCTGGATTTCTAATTCAATCTCTAGTAAATCTGTCTGATAATAAAGGGCACATTCCCATTAATGATGTATTATACATACAGTAATGTCATTCCCTGTACGGATACCCATAATAATGAATGAATCCCCTCTGATGATATAGTATAGAGCACATACAGTAATGGTGCAATTATCATTATTGATATATTTCAAATGCTGTACAAATATCTGGGCCATTCTCTATACCTGTGTGCTACTTATGTATTATACCTCCATACTTTATACCAATATATTATACATTCATATATTTACACTGTCTACATAAAAATAAAAGGGTCAAAAAATAAACAAACAGCATTTTAACCATAATCTCTTTGAAATAATTGTAGAACTATGTGCAGTTTTTATGTTCATTTTGTATCCTCTGATCAGCAGCTAGTCATGTGACATATCATTGTGATGTCATAATGGACATTATCACAGCTGTTCATAACCAGCCCAGACTGTCTCATTCTTGATCAGGAGACTGAGGTGAGTGGAGCTCATGACACGCTGGGGAAATTTTTAAAATAACAATATTAATATAAATATAAAGGTAGCTGCTGGATAGGCCTTATTAGTGTCTGCTAGTGGGGTAAATGCAGGGGGGGGGTTGCTTGGCCCTACAAACAACAATGGTGGCATTGCCTGTACTAATAGCCTATATATAATATTAGCACATTCCTTATTTTCATTTAACATACATATAGCAATGCAATAGAGTTATTATAATATCATAGTGCAGCCAACAAAAGAAATATTCCATTTTAAACACAATCTCAATACAGTCTTTCTATTTGCATTCATTTATAACTGTCCTTAAAAGAGCAGGTTATCTGCTAAACCTGAATTTCCTGACTGTAGTTTGCAGGAGTGATGTCATAATGTGGCACATAATACATTGTGATGTCACAGTGCACACAGAGTTAATGTTTGAAAACAAGCTCTAACTGCCTCATTCTGTATCAGGCAACTGAGGTGAGTGGAGCTCATGACACACTGGGGAAATTTTTAAAATAACAATATTAATATAAATATAAAGGTAGCTGCTGGATAGGCCTTATTAGTGTCTCCTAGTGGGGTAAATGCAGGGGGGGGGTTGCTTGGCCCAACAAACAACAATGGTGGCATTGCCTGTACTAATAGCCTATATATAATATTAGCACATTGCTTATTTTCATTTAACATACATATAGCAATGCAATACAGTTATTATAATATCATAGTGCAGCCAACAAAAGAAATATTCCATTTAAAACACAATCTCAATACAGTCTTTCTATTTGCATTCATTTATAACTGTCCTTAAAAGAGCAGATTATCTGCTAAACCTGAATTTCCTGACTGTAGTTTGCAGGAGTGATGTCATAATGTGACACATAATACATTGTGATGTCACAGTGCACACAGAGTTAATGTTTGAAAACAAGCTCTAACTGCCTCATTCTGTATCAGGCAACTGAGGTGAGTGGAGCTCATGACACGCTGGGGAAATTTTTAAAATAACAATATTAATATAAATATAAAGGTAGCTGCTGGATAGGCCTTATTAGTGTCTGCTAGTGGGGTAAATGCAGGGGGGAGGGTTGCTTGGCCCGACAAACAACAATGGTGGCATTGCCTGTACTAATAGCCTATATATAATATTAGCACATTGCTTATTTTCATTTAACATACATATAGCAATATATATACATATAGCCAACAAAAGAAATATTCCATTTAAAACACAATCTCAATACAGTCTTTCTATTTGCATTCATTTATAACTGTCCTTAAAAGTGCAGATTATCTGCTAAGCCTGAATTTGCTGACCATAGTTTGCAGGAGTGATGTCATAATGTGGCACATAATACATTGTGATGTCACAGTGCACACAGAGTTAATGTTTGAAAACAAGCTCTAACTGCCTCATTCTGTATCAGGCAACTGAGGTGAGTGGAGCTCATCATCATACACTGGGGAAAATGTTAGAAAAATGAATATTCATATTCATATAGCTGCTGAGTAGGGCTTAGTAGCTGTTAGTGGGGTAATTGCAAACCATTTGAGTTTGAAGGGGATGAAGTGCTTGGCCCTACAGACAATTATGGTCGCATTCCCTTTACTAATGGTATACATATGTACATATATTATACATTCCCTATTTTCATCTACATATAGCAATATAGCTGCATATAGTTGTTGTGTAGGCCTAAGTATCTGCTAGTGGAGTAATTATGAGGATCTGAAAAGATATTAGTGTGCTTCAAAATGCTCATAATTACCTTAATGTTACTGGCCATTCATTTTCAGTTAACTGTTAAAAAAATGGTTCAAACCTTATTTATAACCAATTCATAGGATTATTACATAGTGTGTAACCAATGATTTTTCTCTCTCTCCACAGAAAGAATTTTCAACATACAAATCTACAGAAATAATTTTTGACTTACAAATCTACAGAAATAATTTTTGACTTACAAATCAACAGAAAGAATTTTTGACTTACAAATCTACAGAAAGAGTTTTTGACATACAAATCAACAGAAAGACTTATCGACATACAAAAAACCATCATGTTTCGACGCATATGCAGTATTTTCAACTGTTTTACGAAAGTAAGGGTTTTTTTATACTCATATCCTAGATTTTTAATTTGTATGGAAAAGCTGTGTAAACTGTTAATGACAAACTAAAATGCATGTGATGAAATTAAAATTTCATCAAATGTACCTTTGAAAACTAAAGTGCTATATATTTTCCTGTTAACTCCTGACCTCTGCCTGACTCCTCCGACCCCTTCCCCGACAACCTCCCCGACCCCTCCATACCCCCTCCCTGATCCCTCCTGAACCCCCCTCTCCGACCCCCCCCCGGTCCTTGGAAAAAAAATTGGCTTTTTTTGGTCCCCGTGCCAAAAAAGGTTGGGGACCCCTGTGTTAACTGATTCAAATTTGAGTTCACTGGCATAACTATAGAGGAAGCAGACCCCACAGTTGTGATGGGTGGCCCAAGGAACAGGGGGGCCTGGACCATGGGGTCCTCCTTCTCTATAGCTGTTTAAGGCTGAAGAAATCCCCCAGCCACTCTCCTACCTCCAGCCAGGGAGCAGGGGAAGCAGATGGATGGGGGGCATCAGTGCAAATTAGGGGTGGGGAAGTAAATTGCATGACGTTTTGTAACAAAACAAGGAATTAAACAAAATGTTTTGACTTCCCACTCCTAATTATATATATATATATATATATATATATATATATATATATATATATACATGTGCAAATTAGGATTTGGATTCGGTGCGATATTCAGCCAAATCTATCACAAAGGATTCGGGGTTTGGCAGAATCCAAAATAGTGGATACGACGTCTAATTACAAATTTCATATATCTTTGGTTTTGGGTAGATCTAAACCAAATCCTTTCATTACTCATTGTAAGAAACAGCTTATAATAGCCTTATATTTTGTACACTTTCTGCATATCTAATATTAAAAAATACCTTGTTTTCTGTATTGCTTTATAAGGAAAATGGTTTTAGAGGTTGGGAATGGGATCTGCTAAGTTTCCTAAATCTAACTTCTAATGGACCTATTCATTTAGTTACACCTTGATCATTGCCTCTAATATTTGAACCTATTTTCTTTTGCCAGGTTAAAAAAGAGAAAAATGAAGTCATTTTGGTAAGTAGAGATACTTAGCATACATAAAGATGTAGGATAATGTAACAATTTTAAAAGTACATTTTAATGTCATAAAATATAATAAAACTTAAAAACACTTCTAGCAGAAATAACACTCTTCTTGAACTATGATGCATAGCCTAGCATATGTTACTCCCAAGGGGCCACATTTGTTCAGTTTGTTAATTAGATTTTGTTAAATTACAAATCAGACTTATCTGTGGATCAGTAGCCTTAGACACCAATGCTACACAAATGTATCTAACATTTCAGTTGATTTACAGATTGGCCATTGCCACTTACATACCAACAATGACCTGATTGCTAAGAACCCATTTCATTGCTAATGTCTAATTATCCTTTTCTTTTCCAGCAAGGGGCAGTCCAGTAACCCCTTGCATTTAGAAAATAGATGCCAACCCTGCATTCATTTATACTCAAAACTATATCTCATAGTATAATGTGTCTTTTATTTATCTTGATCAATAATCTCTTACCCCTCTTTTTTTTTATTTAAAAAACAGGTACTACCGAAGATGTACACAGAAATGCCCTGTTTGGTAAGCAAATAATAGTTTATTATTAGTTATATTTAAATAATTTTAAATTAAATAAAGCAACATTACATATATGAACTGTTCTACTTTGCTGTCTTTAACAGGTGCAACCGACTGGATATGGCAATCTCCTCTGCCAGGTAAATATTTAGGCTAACACAATTAAAACAAAACAAACCCATAATATCATGGGCATTTGGTATTTTCCAACAAATAATTGATTTCATAATTTTTTTTTCTTTCAACTAGGAACCAGTAGAAACCACTGTTAATAATATCAGTGAGGTAAGTAGGAAAACATGAAACTTTGAAAATACATTTTACTTTTATTAAAGTTATCTTTGAGTTAGAACTCCTGTTATTGTTCTCTTACCCAGGGGAAACCAGAGCAGAATGTGGAAATTGCCACAGACAACTGCCAAGTAATTGAATAATGGGAATTATAAAAAAAAAATTACCTTGTCAGAAATGCATGTTTTTGTACCTTTTCTATAAATCAGAATTAATTTGAAATGATCTTTGTCATTCACTCTCTCTCTTATGCATCACCAACCAGATAATCACAGTATTGATACTTGAGAGGAAAACATACGGTAGAGTTGAGCAAAGTTTGATGCCCATAGACTTTAATGCATTTTGTCAAAATTTCGCCGCCAGCAAATTTTTGGCAAAGCAAAACATGTCAAATTCACCCATCCCTACAAACAAGATATTGACATAGCACATTATTAACGTTATTTTCCAATACTGTGTCACATTGCCATATGTAATAGATATTAGTATAGCAACAAATGGATTAATTGTATGTTTTTATTCTTAAACAGAAACAACCTGAGGAAATAATTTCCCATGACAATTGCCAGGAGACAAATATTGGCCATAACAGCTGCCAAGAAGAACCTGATGAAAACAATGGTCATGACATCTGCCAGGAAGAACCTGAAGACAATATTAGCCATCACAGCTATCAGGTAAGTAGTTATAAATTAACTAAAAAAACAAAAACAGGCCTCTTCCCCAACAATACATGGCTTTTGTTAAATATATTTTAAAGCCTTCTTTGTAGAACTCAATTCATTATCTCACATTTACTTAACAGAATCAATCATGTGATCAATAAACTTCTATCTCTTTTCTAGGAGCAACCTGAGGAGCCTGGCACAGAGATCAGCCAGGGTAATGCCCCAGAGGAAGAAGATAATCTAGAAGAACAAGATGAAGAAGAAAGAAATAGTGATGACATGCTTATATCTAGTGGGGAAGAAGAAAGCATTAGTGATGATCTGTTTCTATCACTTGAGGTATGATTTGCTATCAAGGACATTAAGACATTTTGTGCATTGAACTGATTGATTTATTGGGACATGTTTAGCGTAATGTTTATTTAGTATGGCTTTGTTTAGGCCCACTAATGTCTGGGAACCTAAAAAGCAAACTGTAGTTTAAATCACCAGTCCAGCTCATGGGGAAACCCACAAATGGGTCATTTTTTTTCTTTGCAGCTCTGGAATACATTGAAAACTTTGAAAATAAATTTTACTTTTATTAAAGTTGTCTTTGTGTTAGAACTCCCGTTATCTCTCTCTTACCCTGGGGAAAGTAGAGCAGAATGTAGAAATTGCCACAGACAACTGCCAAGTAATTGAATAATGGGAATTATAAAAAAAATTTACCTTGTAATAAATGCATGTTTTTGCACCTTCTCTATGAATCAGAATTGATCTGAAATTATATTTGTCATTCACTCTCTCTATCTTAAGTATCATCAACCTGATAATCACAGTATTGATGCTTGAGAGGAAAACATACCGTAGGGGTTGAGCGAATTTTTGATGCCCATAAATTTTAATGCATTTTGGCAAATTTTCGCTGCCAGTGAATTTTTGACGAAGTGAAATGGATCAAATTCTGCCATCCGTACAAACAAGATATTCACATAAAACATTACCAACTTTATTTTCCAATAATGTGTCACATTGGCATATGCAGTAGATATTAGTATAGCAACAAATGGATTAATTGTATGTTTTTATTCTTAAACAGAAACAACCTGAGGAAATGATTGCCCATGACAATTGCCAGGAAGAACCTGAGACAAATATTGGCCATTTCCAGGAGCAACCTGAGGAGCCTGGCACAGAGATCAGCCAGGGTAATGCCTCAGAGGAAGAAGATAATCTAGAAGAACAAGAGGAAGAAGAAAACAATAGTGATGACATGCTTATATCTAGTGGGGAAGAAGAAAGCATTTGTGATGATCTGTTTCCATCACTTGAGGTATGATTTACTATCAAGGACATTAAGACATTTTGTGCATTGAACTTATTGATTTATTGGGACATGTTTAGCGTAATGTTTATTTAGTATGGCTTTGTTTAGGCCCACTAATGTCTGGGAACCTAAAAACCAAACTGCAGTTTAAATCACCAGTCCAGCTCTCATGCTAAAACACTTTAAGAACTATGTATTTTTGGAGTGTCCACATAAACTGCAGTGCCCAGAGGGAAGCCATCAATGCTTATCACTACAACACCGTGCTGCAAACATTACATGGGGAAACCCACAAACGGGTCATTTTTTCTTTCTTTGCAGCTTTGGAATACATTGCCCAAAGTTTAAGGGGTTATTTACTAAAGAGGTAAAAGAAAAAACCCTCACCATTTCAAACCTGTCATGTATAGGTCAATGGGAGATGTCCTTTTTACAATTTGAAGGTATTGTGATCTGCTCTGGATTTTGTCCGATAATCCAAAAAATTCTGGGTTTTCAGGCAATAACCTGAAAAAATGGAGCGATTTAGGATTCAAATCCAAGAAATTTGTACGATTTGGGTTTTTGCCCAAGTTTAGCAATTTTTTCCCAACCTGACTGTTTCAAGTTTATTGATAAATAAGATAAAATTGTGGATGGGAGTTTGGTCGAGCTTAGTTTAATACAAATATGAGTTTTAGTAAATAACCTCCTAAAAGTCTCATACACATTAATTCTATTAGGACAAACCATAACCCATATACATAAGAATAATAATCTTTGTAATAGTTATGTCCCCCATTAACAACACTGTTTGGGCACAAGGCCTCTTTGCTATACTAAATATAAATTAAAAAACTGCTTAACAAGGAACACAGTGAGGAATCTTATGGGGATGCCTCTCAACCTGAACAAACTAAATGAGCAACTAAAAAGAAAAGCTTGCAATATTTTTTTTGTCTATTTACTAATCAAATAATGTTTTCTTTTACCAGGTCCGCACTAAACATGGATTTGACAAACTATACCCGGTATGCAAAAAAATTTTTTTATATTATTATCCCTGTTTTCAGCCTTCTCCCTCTATTCTCCCCCCACCACCTGGCATTATATTGTCTTATTTTCAAATTTTGCATTTTACTTTTTTTAGGACCCAACTGGCTGGATAGACCTCGAACAATGTGTTGGATCAGGAGGATTTGGAGTAATCCATAAGGTCAGATATGAGATTTTAAGATTGTAAGGGGCGGGAATGACCTACCTTTTGTGGCCCTTAACATCTCAATGTAATTCTATATATTGTATATATTTATTTATCTAGTATATAAATATTCATACATATGTCATGTATCACTAAATTGCCACATATGCCACATTTTAAGCAGGATTCATATTTCCTTTTGGAGTTTGTTTTTTGTTTCTGAGACTGCAAAGACTCATGTCCTTATACTCAGGTACTTTATCAAATTCAAGTCAAAATTCACCACAAATCTGTTTTCTTTCAGGCATGGCATTTTAAGGAAAAGAAAGAAGTGGCCATAAAAGTGATAAAAGACCTTAGGGTAATGTATATTTTTTACTATTTAATTCATTATAATGAGAAAGTTGCGGAAAATGTTGTGTTACACATACAAATCAATTGCCAGTAAAAACAGACTTTGTAAACCATGATTAGCAAGTCGCCCCCTTATATAATGGATAGTCATAATGCAAAATGGAATTTGTAATGATTAGAAATGGACTTCTTTATATGCCCCAAGCTCTGCTCAGCCCGGTGAAATATTGATAGTAGGGATGACCTCACTGGATCAGAAATCAGGGAAACCAATCTTGGATAAAACCTGTTAATTTTATTAAACTTTACTAGCTTTATGCGTTTCCTGACTGGAGTCACTTCATCAGAATTTTTGATGAAGTGACTCCAGTCACGAAATGCGTAAAGCTAGTTCCCCTGCCCGCTTACACTTTTGTATTCTTAACATGGATTAATAAAATGAACTGGTTTTATCCAAGTTTGGTTTCCTCGAGTTCTGATCCGGTGAGGTCATCCCTACTATCAAGTTTGTTTGGGAAGTTAGTATCTGTGGTGTTGGCACTGTGGTACACTGATGGCAAACTAATGAATTCTATGTTTTACAACAAGGATTAAATAGTTATCAAGACTAATTTAATGATCAGTATTTCTGTATCTAGGATAATGAAGAGATCGTTACTGAACTGTACGTACTTCAACGTGTTTCTGGCCACGACAACTTCCCTGCCTTTTATGGAGCCTATTATCTACGGCCCAGCATTTCAACTGAAGAGGCGCTATGGGTAAGGATATACTTCTTAAATAAAAAATCTCCATCAAAGTTAATAAATATAACACTGATTATTTCAGACCCGTTACTGCTACTGATTACTAGGAATGTTACACAGACACACAGACAGATTTATAGATTTTAGGCAACATATATATATATACACTATAATATTTATATACACTATAAATAAAAACATTTTATTTCTATTCTAGATTGCTATGACAATGTGTGCTGGTGGCTCCGTAGACGCCTTAATTAGGAGCACGCCCAATAGATCCTTGGATGAGACCTGGATTTCATACATATGCTGGAAAGTTTTAAAGGTAAGACAGATATTAACCCCTTCATTGCTTTTCATAATCTCTGCTCACCGACTTTGTATCCTATTAATTCTAGAATATAAAAATATATACATGTTCATCATGTTTGCTTTATTCATCTTTCTAGGGCCTGGATTACTTACAAGAACTGAATGTGATACATCATGATCTCAAGGGCGCCAATATAATGTTAACTTCTACGGCCCGTGTGAAGATAAGTAAGTGACGTTTATTATCTATAGGAAGAATGGGTGCCACAAAGGGAAAGGGTACATTTATTGCTCATCTCAATGCCTAGCTTTTCTTAGGCATCATAAAACATTAAAGGGGATCTCTACCCAAAAACTGCACCTTTGTATAATTCAAAAATATCATTGTAAGCATCGTTCCAATATACAGTCATTAAGAATGTTCAGTGTTTTATTTGTCTCTGTCTTTACACTCTCTTGGCACCTGGTTCAAATCAATAGTCAGCGCCAGACAAAAGAAAATACTGATTCAAAAATATATTTCCATTTGCAATAACTGTAGCACCTTTCTGTATTGTCATAGATGTTATTACTGCGTTGTACAAAGTTAATTCATGCTTGTTTCTTTCAATTTCAGTTGATTTTGGCCTTGCCACAATAGGGCCCATCAGTACAAGTAATGCAGGAACCCGCTGTTGGATGGCACCTGAAGTCCATGCATGTTTTACAGGAAGTGTACATTATAACTACAAGGTATAATTAATAAAATAGTTGTCATTTAGTTACATTTTTGTGAAAGTGATTAAACAAAATGCTCTCTTAGGGTTAGTTCACATGAGGAGATTCGGGGAGCTTTTGTCGCTTGGCGACTAATCGCCTCGTCTTCTGAGCGACTATATCCCGAACTGCCTCAGCGTTTTTCCCATAGGCTACAATGAAAAGCTCCGCCCCTTTTTGTGTCACGGCCCGCTCCTTCAGTTCCCCTCCCCACCATTGGCCGGTAATTCTTTTTTTAAAAGGTGGCAACCCTAATTGACCCTGAGACAGGATGAGGAGGGATAATCAATAGAAGTATCTTTATTATCTGTAACAATGATTATAATTTGTTTTCTAAATGGTTGTTGCTTTTTGTTTTTATTTTCTAGGTGGATGTGTGGTCTTTAGGAATCACAGCCATAGAAATGGCAGAATACAATCCTCGTAAGTAATCTTAAATAACATTTTTTGTGCGTTTATGTTCATTTATGGAGGAGTGTTTTAAGGAAGGTCAGGGGGTATCACCCATTCTGTATGTCCAATATCTGTCTGTTCCATCCAGACTGCATTTATTTACTTGTTATGTATGAAAGAAGGAAATTCTATCTCTTAATCTCAAAAAGTTAAAATAAATCATCGGTTGGTTCTGATAATGATAATTTAATTATTTGATGTAGTCACCCCTCTACCGTACAATGCTGCAAAATATGTTGGCGCCTTCTAAATTTGTAAGAATAACAATAATAATATTGTGTTCTCTTACACTTACAGCACACATTAAACTCCGTGGTGCGGAGCTTTCCGAAAGGATTATGAATGGTCCAGCTCCAGCTCTAAAAGAGGATAAATGGTGAGTCATTTTTTTTTACAGAAATAGGACTTCAGGTGGCCATAGACGTTACAATTACAATCTTTCCTGGAAAAGATCTTTTCAAGAAAGATTGTTCATTTCAATACACACATGTAGAGCTGAATTGTCAGATATACAGGTAGAAACAATTCAATTCTACCTTTATCTGATTCAGCACTAACAATGGGCGATATTGGGGTACCTTCAAAGGTTTCTGATCAAAATTTTCCGGCCAGCCTGATCGATAAGCCAACCCATATCCAAGTCTTCTACCAATATCGGTTGGCTCGTTTCCCACCATACACGCACCGAATATGGTACCAGAATTTTTTTAAGTACAATATTATTGATGTGTCTATGGCCAACTTAAGCAGTGAGGGTGGGGGAATGGGGAAAGAGACACTGAAGCATAAGGCCGGGGAAGTGTCACTACTGTATCCACTCTATCCATTGCTGTGATGATGGGCTGTGTTCAAGTTATTAGTATTCGTTTAGAGACATCATCCTTTTCATAAATTCAAGAGCTTACACTTTGTTGGCCAAAATGATTCAATGAAAAGAAACATCTCCTATTTTAATTCCCTGTTACCCAACAGACTTCAGTGTCCTTTCTGAATAATTCTGGCTCTGTGTTTTATTACCTTATCAGTAACACTTCTGCCTTGTTTCTTTCCCCCCAGGAGTAGTAAATTCCACAGATTTATTAATAAATGTCTTCAGAAGGATCCAGCCAAAAGGCCATTCGCAAAGGAACTCCTATTAAACCGATTCATCACATATAATCGAGATGAAGAGGAGGTGCAATATAGCATAGCAGAGCATATACATAAAGGTAATGCAAATGACTCATATTCTTTACAATCAAAAAGCAATTACTGTCTATGTGGTTATTCCAGGCTCTATTGATTAAGGATTCCTATTTTGATCACTATCCAAAAAGTTTAGAAATTGCATCACATGCATGCAAAATCTGCCCCTTAGTATTAATGCTTTTAGGGAATTTTCATTTTCAGGTGTAATTAGTATTGTTACTTACTAATGGCTTTAGCTCCAACCAGTAAACGTTTCAATTACTAACTTAGCTAGCCAGTTAAGGAATCACATTATGACCATTTTTACAGTGCCCTATCATGTGCATAGATATAAAACACAGATCTTCTTGTCTAACATAAAAACATTTTCTCCTAGGAGGAAAGAAATAAGACCCTGAAGCAAAATATTCTCTTGCAAAACCTCATTAAGAAGACTTTGTCAACACCTCATTAAGAAGACTTTGTCAAGACTTAGGAAGGAAATGGAAGAATAATATATAAATCCCAAAATGGATTCTACCCTTGCAAGATCTGAAATGTGGCTCCTTCATTATGTTCCCAAAAGGGATTGGAGGGAAAGGGTTGGGAACACAATGTAGGAGCCACAGTCCATCTACTTTGGATACTTTACCAAATGTTTATTTTTATATAATCTAATTAAATGTATATTTATTTTTATATATTAATAAAAAACAAAACAAGCTGATGTTTGATGTTTGAATAATTAATATATAGTGTAAGAAAAAGGGCTGTTGAAGACTTGCATTAATTGTACAGGAGAGAGAAAGGTTTTAGAAAATATCAACTGGGAAAATGTCAATTAGGAGAATATTATTGTGAATATAAACAACTGCTAGTGTTTGTTTCATAATCTTCTATAAAGTTGTACTTTCAACAGCTTATGATGATATTTATAGATTTAGTACCCCTTTTGTAAATTATATAGTAAATTAACTTTTTATCAATTGGCACAAGAACTGCAACAATTTTTTGTGCAAGCACATATCAGTTGTGTTTGGAAATAAGCCCTAATGTTTTATAACTTGTGGAGTAAGAATGATGAGCTCTATCGGTGTAACTCACTAACATCAGTGCATACACATGTAACACTATAGTAAATTAAGTGTCACCAGGGCTGATCCTATCAAATGTGGGGCCCAATTGGGACCATGTTGGCGGGGCCCCTAGACAAAGTGTTGCTGGCTACTGACACACCAAGTATTTAGGAAAATAAGGGCATACAGGCACAAAATAGAAAGGAAAGGGGTAGACAAGTTAAGAGAGTGAGAGGGATGAAATAGGGGTACATAATAGAGGCACACATGGTAAGAGAGAGAGGGAGGAAATAGGAGAGTGGACTGGGCCAATTATTTTGGGGCAGGCTGGGCCGATTCAGCTTGGGAGCAGGCTTGGTTGGATTGGGGCAGGCAGGGCCTATCAAGGTTGGAGGAAAGCTGGGCCTATGAGAGTTGGGGGCAGGCTAGACCTATGGAGTTGGGGGATAGGCTGGCTTATCAGAGTTGGGGGTGGGCTGGACCTATGGATTTGGGGATGGGCTGGACTCTCAAAGTTGGGGCAGGCCAGGCAGCATCATGTGCTGAGGGAAATATTATCTGTGCTGCCCTGTGGTGTGGGGCCCCCAGAGGTGCGGGGCCCTATTGGGCCCAATTGGTCCAATAGGCCTAAGGCCGGCCCTGAGTGTCACCATTCTCTAACTATGAGCTATACCCCAATAATTTGCTCCGGATAAGACCTCACAATGGTGTGGAGTCAGGGTGTAGTACAACTGTAATTGGGCACCAGTGGTTTTTGCAACTTAACCAGAGAACATATTTATTGAACAGGATAGTCCACAAAGAAGTGTACATATCCAAGCAGGAACATAGAGCAACTGTTGATAAGCATATACTCACAACACCAATGGTCAGTATTAGTCCCTGCAGGGAAGAGAACATACACAGTAGCAATGAAGGTACACCTAGCTTTCAGACTTTTCTCTAAGTGGAACCCAGGGGAATCAATACATCTCTAAGTCTGTATACTAAGTCAGTGATGGACAAGGGGGCAAGGGGCCCCCCACCACCACTCCAGGCCCCCACCCCAGGTGCAAAGCACCCTCTGGCTCTCCTCCCTGAGCTGTAACCTACCTCCCCACACCTACCTTTTTAGTACAGCTGTGCTGGGGGGTCACGGAAGACAGAAGCCACTTCTGGCTTCCTCCAAGGATTGGGTTTGGGCCAGCAGGGCCCATGAGGGCTAGAGCCCACTGGGTTTTTTTCCCGGTGTCCTGCTGGCCCAGTCCGACACTGCACTTAGTCCCTACACTGGGCAATTGGTACCAGGTCCATTAGCATTAGAAACTCTAACTGACAGATAGAGAAGGGACAGTGAGGTTGGCAGACATATCAGCAAAAAACAAGCAACATGACTTTTATTTTAATTAACATTATGAAGTGTAGTTTTTTACATACAGGATGGCATAATTTATCATGGAAAATAAGATTTTATGGGGCATAATTACTTGTATATACCGTTCCTCACTTCCGAGACTGGGAGGCAGCGAGTGGCGTTTCAGGGGCTGAGATGCCGCACCCGCTGCATTAGCAGTGCCAAATTTCTGTGTTATAAAACAGAAATTTGGCTCTTAAATTTACCAGAGATGGCTTTTTGCCGCCCCTGGTATTTGGCCGTTACATGCCGCCTGAGGCAAGTTTCTCCGTTTGCCTCATTGCAGGAGCGGCCCTGGAGGCAGCAAGCAAAGAGTTGGAAAAATAACAAAAAACCATAAATTCTTAATTTATGTTTTCTCTTAACAGACTTAATTGCTACACTTGAAGCTCTAAAGACCAAACTGCAGTACTGCGCAAAACATGTAAATTAGTCCCTGATAAAGAGATACCAATAGTCTCTCTGTACAAGAGGTCGCATGCGCAATGAGCCATAATAAACTTGGAGAAGTAATTTCGAATGAAAAGAGGATAGCCCGTGTTGGCTCAATGAGTAGCACTGTTGCTTTGCAGCAATGGGGTCTTAAATTCCAACCAGGGCAATATGTGCAAGATGTCTAAATGTTCTCCCAGTCCTCATGTCTCCGTGGGTTTCCTCCCCATACAGGTTAATTGACTCCTGATAAACTTGTCCCTATTGTGTGTGAATGTGATAGGGGCCTTAGATTGTTGGGGCAGGGACTGACGTGAAGGGTGTACATTTGTCACCCATGTTTACACCTGACACTACTGGCAATAAAGTAAGTTGCTGATGGGAAAACATTGAAACAGACACGGTACAGTCATTGGACACACTTATGTCCCTACAGTTGTGAAAAACACGAAGGGCTCTAACTTACTAATATGTCTTATAAGATCCTACCATTAGCTAGTCCTCATTCAGCGGGTTGTGATTTCCATGGCTTTCACTTAGGTCTGGTTTTACCCCAGGGTTCTATGTTCACTGTAGCCTGCCCTATACCAGGCTTGAACATATCTACCCCCTACAGTAATGAGAGCAACGAGACCCTGCCCTGTATTTAATGAGGCAGATGGACAAGGCAGGCATATGGGGTAAGATCAGGCCCGGACTGGCAATCTGTGGGTTCTGGCAAATACCAGAGGGGCTGCTGTATGGTTCCATAGAAAGTTACCATATAGTGGGCTGGTAGGGGGCTCTTTGGGCCTCTGTGTACTTGGAATGGCAGGGTCTATTTTGACTCCCAGTCCAGGCCTGGGTAAGATGTCCATGAGACAGAACATATTGCGCTTCGCTCTTTACAATACAATGTACACAGCCTAAGTACATTTTGATGAGAGCACTATTGTAATGCTGTGGACATTGAGAGTAAATAAAAACCCATGTTTTTACCATCCCTCGATTGAGGTGAATTATCTGTGACAGTGAAACATTTGCTTTTAGGCTATATAAAAATCAGAAAAAGATTGCTGGAAAGTGTGGTACTGGGTGGCCCAGATGTTTTAGCACTATGAATAAGCACCAAAAATAGGCCTAGAAATTATATCGGCGCTCACCCTTCTTGATAGCCCAGCTCTCCCTTTGGTCTCAGCTCTCGCGGGATCCTCCTCACCTCGTTAAGGAGGTAACTTCAGTACACAGATTTACCCCGTTACACGGCGCTGATCGAAGGAATCACAAGAGACGGTAATGCTCAATTTTCTTGCAGCTTTATTTGGCACATCTAGTGAGCTTCTGGCAGTGGGTTGGTGAGGAAAACCTACGCGTTTCGTGCCCTCTTTCCAGGCACTTTGTCAGAGACTCTGGTTAATTGATGCTAAAAAAGTGCTCTTGCTGCCACAGATACCAGGCTTGAGAGTATTGTGGGTCATTTTTAGACACCAGGCTTACTATGCAACACAAATTGCATTCGCTCTTTTCCTCTCTATGTAGAGTTCCCACAACATACACTTTAATTACTGTGCATTTTGCAGGTATAAACTTAGATTTATTTGACTCGATTGGGTTACTTTAAGTTAAAAAGTGTTCATTTGCAACCTATTGGGAATCTGGATTACACCATGCAGCCTGGTGGGGAAGAGATTGTTGGTCCACTTCGGCATCAGTCAATCAAGCCAATTGTGATTCTATAACTCAAGAAAACTAGATTCTCATTGACATGCAGGGGTGGTACATGGTGTGTCAGTGGATGAGGAGATGAAGGGGAGCAGCTCCTCTTCACTTTATGTTATGGTTGAATTTTGAGTTAGTTCTCATTTGATTCAATGCCATTAGGGGGCCCATTGTCAGACTTCTGACACAAAGCAAAATGGTATAGAACACCTGCAAAACCTCAGCGCCTATTTCCACAAACCTCAGACATATGTTGGAGATGTCTTGAGGCGAAGGGTGTGATGCTGCACATCTTTTGGGAGCGCTCAATGATAAAGACATATTGGGATCAAATAATCACTCTATCTGAAGGAATACGAAATTATACATTAGATAGAGAGCCGGCGTTCTACCTGTTGTTCCACATGGAGAAGCCTATGTCCACTTTTAAAAACTCTCTTCAATGCTGCAAAATGTCTCATTCCTTTATATTGGAAGTCCAGACAGATACCAACAGTAAAAGACTGGCTTGCGAAAATAGACAAGCTCTAGTTTTTTAAGGGAACTATCCGCAAGCACAGAAGAACAAAACTTAATTTTCATGGCTATATGGTGGAGATAGCTAAAGTTCAAGGAATCGGAGCGGTATTATACATTTATTTAAACCCTCCCTTCCCCCCCCCCTTTTTCACCCCTCCTTTCTTTCCTCTCTCTCTCTGTCCCCCTATCTCACCTACAGTCCACTCATACCACAGAAAGCCTATGTTGATTAGTTGTTGTATGTTTTATGCTATAATGTTGAAAGTGCAAAATTATTGCATTGAACTGTGAAAATGCACTGCTTTCATTTTATATTCTGTTGAAAACTTCAATAAAAAATTACAATACAAAAAAAATAAAGTAGTAAGCACAGATCAGCTGATGTTCTGCCCCTACAACAATCGTACAAAAGTTATGTCCGACTTAAAGCAAGTGACAGTCTCAGTGCCGGGCCTCGCCAGCTGGATGACCTAGGCAATCTGGCAACAACCCCTTTAATGACAACTGCCTGTCACTGTGCACACGGGGAAGATTCTGGTCCAAAAAGTCACACATGAGCATTTTCAGGCAGTAGATGGTGGTTACCAGTATGGCCAATGGCAGACTGCACAGGGGGTATCAGGGGTGTTTGTCAGGTATGGTGAGTGCAGTATTGATATAAGAAAGCCAGGAGTTTGTTCTGTATCTGTATACAGTATCATTTTATAAAGTCAATCCTTTTATGGGGCAATTTTCATTATCAGGTTCAGACTTTACTTTAAAAACAGAGATTTCAGCCTCTATTAATCTGGGGGGTCTGGGCAATATCTACTATACTCAGAGCACACCCATTGCTCCCAGACCATATCCCCTGTCCCTCCCCCGGGTTTGGGGCCCTAAGATTTTCTGAGAGTTACCCTCCTTCCATTGTGATCTCGTCAATGGCAGCAATATCTGGATTTATGAGTAAAAATCCGACCCTAACCCTCCACTCTGCACCGGACCCTAACTCACTGCTCCGCACTACACTAACCAGCCACTCTGCTTCCTTTTACTGTATATACCAGCACCCGCCCTTGTCTCTGATGTCACTACTGCATGTGACATAAACTAGCAGGGAGAATATAGTTTTGCCCTTATGAATATTCTATTTTCATATATCCAGAGCTGGAACTCAGGGTAAGCACGAAAGACAGGAGCCTCAGGAGCCACAAGTGTTGGACTGGCCCACCGGGATACCAGGAAAAGTCCCGGTGGGCCAGGGTGTCAGAGGGCCCTTATGCTGCTAAACATTTGGCCAATTTCATGGCCATTCCCAAATTCTATGAGAACAAAGAGGCTAAATAGATGGAATAATAGATAATAGTATGTAAAAGAAAGAGACTAGGAGAATAGAGGTTGAGTGAGGAGAGGAAGAATAATAGTACTAAGAGTGGGCCCCTGGTCTAAGATTAATTGGTGGGCTCCTAGTCAAAGGTTTTTGGGTGGGCCCCTGTTGTCCCAGTCCGACACTGGGAGCCACTGCCTGGGTGCAATTGCTGGGGCAGCGAATGGATGGGCCTGTGTGTCTGTGGGAGGCATAGGGAGTTTTGGAACATAGGCCCGGTTCATATGGTGTCAATATCACTTAGAGTTTACTGTAGTTATGGAGACATAAAAGCCCACTTGTGCCATAGAAAGCCATGAGACATGTGGCAGCTACAAATACCCAGGGCCGGAGTAAGATATGAATGGGCTCCCAGCACTGCAGAAAGACTGGGAAAGCAATCAAAGCCAAATGGAGAGCAGGAATGTTCAACCTGCACCCCCCAGCTGTTTTTCCCCAGCTGTCCTTGCAACAGCCTTGGTGTTCAGAATGGAAATATTAACCAGTTCCCCCTCCCCCCACCAAAGGTCCCTTGTGATACTGGCAAATGCACTTTATGTGCGGCCCTAACAGCAGCCCTGCATATAAGCCGGTATGACATAAGCTGCTAACTTCCTATGACGTTCCAAGCATCACATTTCACCCTGCGCCCTAAACTCACAGCAGCCTCTCCCCCTGCCTGGGACTAACTGGCTGATGAGTTGGGTGGGAGGAGTCATGGGCTCATAGGAGGAGTCAGTGAATGCTATTCTGTGGGCCAAGCCCTTCCTTAGCTGGGTGTGGTTATAGTTGCCACAGCTTAGTCCAGAGCCAGGCCAGGCTGGACAGGCACCCTAGGCAACCTGGCCAGTCAAGGCACCGGCTGGTTGCGCGCATGTGCATAATGGCGGTAATACACGGGCATTTAGAACAGACTGTCAGAGACAGAGGACCGGACAGAGGGTAGACGAAAGAGGAGGTACGTGCCTGGCCCCCCCCCAGCTTTTGGGCCCTAGACACGTGCCTACTCTGCCTACCCCTAGTTCTGGCACTGGCTTAGTGCTTCATTATCAGAAGTCAGGGTTGCCAGGTTGGCAGTTATCCAGCCAAATTGGGCTACTTATTTAAAGTCCAAGCAGGTTTTGAAAATACAAACTAGCCAAGGTACGAATTTGGGCTACTTTTTTGGCTGTTTTGTTCTTTGGAAACCAGCCAAAGTTTTTTCTTGCCCCAATGTGCCAAGTCTGTGTCTCCCAATGCATGTTGGGTAATGTAGTTTTTGTTTAACAATTTGCAGACTGCCAAGTTTAATTTAAGTCTACAATTACTAGCATGCAATGGGACTGACTTGTGTAGTCGGGCGTTACCAGATTTTGGGTTTTGTACCCCAGTCTCCTGGTACTCTAAAGCATTCTCACATTTCGCTCAATTTCAGACAAATTTTGGGGCAAAAAATCTGCTGGCCACCAAAATGTCTAGAGGTTGACCGGTTTTACCAATATTTATTGAAATTGTGTATGTATTGCCTTACGGACCTCTATATCTCCTAGGCCCCCCTCTGTAGTTACGCCCCTGGTGATGGGTGAATCTGTCTCATTTTATTTCATGGAAAAATATGTTAAACAAGTGAAAATTTCATAGATATTAATTTGTTTTTTTTTTACTTTTTTTTCACTGCACATATTGTGCTATTTTTGGGCTACTTTTGAAGTGCCTCTTGGCTAGTATTGGGCTGGTTTTGAAAATTAGACCTGGCAACCCCTGCCATAGCGCCAAATGTCTGACAAACACACAATAACTTACAGTGAAGTCTCTGCTCCCAATAGTTTATCTGAAGTCCCAAGTCTTTTAAATTTGCTGCTCAAGGTTTTTGTTTGTGCCAAGGAACGAAATAAAGACATTTTTCCTGGTTGCAGACAATACCAAAGTCTCTGGGTGGTGTATTATGTGAAGACTAGGGCTAGACTCTGCACGTTTTTTAGATTGACCAAAAAGAACTTATTTTGGTGGGTCCCTGCATTTTTGTACAAACAAGGGCCACAATTTAGGGAGAGAAGGGGTTGATCACTTTTAAACAGACTTTTAGTATGATGTAGACTAGAGAGTGATATTCTGAGACAATTTGCAATTGCTTTTAATTTTTTATTATCTGTGTTGTTTGAGTTCTTTAGCTTTTTATTCAGCATTGCAATACAAATTTGCAATTTCAGCATCTGGTTACTAGGGTCCAAATTACCCTAAAAAATCCAAACATTGATTTGAATAATAAAAAGTAGCAATAACATTACATTTGTAGCCTTACAAAGCATTTTTAGATGGGGTCAGTGACCTCCCATTTGAAATCTGGAAAGCGTCAAAAGAAGACAAATTAAATAAATTAAAAAAAACAAACAAAGGCCAATTGAAAAGTTGCTGGAGCTGTTCTAGAGCATACTAAAAATTAAAATAAAGGTGAACCATCCCTTTAAGGTGAGGACTGGGTGAAACTGAACCAAAATCTTATTTTACTCTTTAATTACTTTGTTTTCAACTCAAGGTCACCTGAAATTCTGCATATGTTTCCGTGGCCCCAAAATGGCGTCAGTGAAGATCAGTGCTGCCAGGGGTTTCCCTGTTTCTTGATGGAGTTACACCACAACTGCTGTGACACAACAGAACTTTAGCTGGTTTTAGCCCAGTGTTTTAGGACAAGCAGAGAGGTACAAGATCTTTTATACTATGAACAGAGGTAAACAAGTTAGGGACCACCATGTGGGGTTTACCTTGTCGTGGTTTGGTGGCTTATCAACTTTATGATCATAACTTTGTAACTAAAAACCCCTGTCTTTCTAAACACATGTACTTGCATTTATACTGAATTACTTATGAGACAGGGGACCAGGGAATGTGCATTGATTATTTGGCCGTCAGTAGCACTTCCATTATACTTTTAATATATTTTTATATAGGAGTGCTCCCACAACCACCCTTTTGTAGAAGAGAGGCAGACACAGACAGAAGATGTCCCCTTTGAACGCTGCTCCCCAACTTTGCAGATTTATAACAGGTTAAAATACAGGGGCGCTTTTAAAAGGAATAGTGGCTGTGGGGAGGAAACTTGGTGGGGATGACGACAATGGAGCAGAAGTGGAGGGGGCTAGGGTGTATTTCTCTTTTAGGGCAGAGACACACGGTCCGATCCGGGAAGATTAGTCGCCTGGCTCTTCTTCTGGGCGACAAATCTCCCAGAACTGCCTTCCCGTCAGCTACTATGTAAATCGCTGGTGGGATGGCACTCGGAGACCTTCGTTTGCTGAAGTCGCCCGAGGTTTCCTCGTGAGGCAACTTTGGAAAACGAAGCACTCCAAATGCCATTCTGCCGGTGATTTACATTCTAGCCGACGGGAAGGCAGTTCTGGGAAATTAGTCGCCCTGAAGAGGAGATTTGTCGCCAGGCGACTAATCCCCCCCTGAATCGGACCGTGTGTCTATGACCTTTAAGGGTCTTTAGGACTTCCTCACTGTGAAGATCAATTGGCAGCCGACTGCTTTTGATTCTGGAAGAGACTTTGAGGCAAATTTATCAAGGGTCGAATTTCAAATTCATGTGGTTTTTTTTTTAAACTCCCATAAATTCGACTTGTCAAAATTTATTAATATAATCAAATTTTTAAACACGAACGAATTTAAACAACCGGCAAACTCGAATCAAATTTCATGTGTTTTTTTTTTTTAAACTCCCCTAAACTCCCATAAATTCGACTTGTCAAAATTTATTAATATAATCAAATTTTTAAACACGAACGAATTTAAACAACCCGCAAACTCGAATCAAATTTCAAATTTTTCCTCCGAATGAAGGCTACAAACATCGCCAAATTGATCCCTGAAGCTCTCCCAATGATTTAAAACGTAATTCGGCAGGTTTTTAGGTGGCGAATAGTCGAATTTGAGTTCTTAAAGTAGGATAAATCTCGAAATTCGAATTAAAACTCAAATTGAGTTTGGATAATTTACAATTCGAGTTTGAGAGTTTTGACAAAAAAAAAAAATCTGCCTCTTTATGTCTCTTTTAAATGTAATTTACATAAAATTAGTTATAGTTTTCCTTGAAGACAATGAACTATATAGAGAGAACTTCCCAATACATAAGGGATATAAGTCCAAGCACGAGTCAAGCATGAGACCACACCAATGCTAAAATCGGATTATAATGCAACACCGCAGCAAGCAGGGACACTAAAAAAAAAAAAAATCCATAAACCTTAATTTAACAAAAACTTTACTTGTTTCAGCAAATTAACATTTACAAACTGGTCCCAAAAGACGGAGATACTTTGTGACAACATTAACCAAACAGATTACTTTTCATGTATCAAACGATGGTCACAATTGAAGTAGAGCAAATGGCAGACATATTGAACATGTGTTTAAGGCTTCATTAGGAAAGATATAAATATATATTATTTTATCCAAAAATATAAATGCTGTATACAGATTC
Source organism: Xenopus laevis (assembly GCF_017654675.1). Taxonomy (NCBI): domain Eukaryota; kingdom Metazoa; phylum Chordata; class Amphibia; order Anura; family Pipidae; genus Xenopus; species Xenopus laevis. The sequence goes on from NC_054381.1 coordinate 128,868,145, forward strand.
CCAGACATCACAATCATAGATGGATGAAAAATATATATAGAAAAAAAACACAATATCCGTGATCACAAGTAATAATGTTGTACGACAAGGTCTGTCTTGTGTCGCATTATTCAGCTTCAAAAGTCTTTGAAATCAGTGATTTAATACTCATTGTCTCTCTCACTAAAACTTTTGTATAGCTGAATGCACCAAATAGGGTTATTGACAGCACTGGGGCTCTAACACCCATTGGGAACAAATTAGCCCCCAAATAAAAATACAGGTATGGGACCTGTTTTCCAGAAAGCTCAGGGAACTGGGGTTTCCAGATAATGGATCTTTCCGTAATTTGTATCTTCATACCTTAAGTCTACTAGAAAATCATATAAACATTAAATAAACCCAATAGGCTGGTTTTGCTTCCAATAAGGATTAAATATAGCTTAGTTGGATCAAGTACAAGGTACTGTTTTATTATTACAGAATTTTTTTTTTTCAATTTTTTTTAAAAAAAATCTGGATATTTCATTATAATGGAATCTATGGGAGATGGCCATTCCATAATTTGGAGCTTTCTGGCGGTCGGGTTTCCGGATAAAGGATCCAATACCTGTATTTGCAGTGTTAAAGGGGTTGTTGACCTTTGAGTACAACGTTTATTCCGAGATCATTTGCAATTGGTTTTAATTTTTTATTACTATTGGCTTTTTATTTAGCAGCTCTCCAGTTTTCAATTTCTGGTTGCTATGGTTTATATTACCCTAGCAACCATGCACTGATTTGAATAGGAGAGGGTCTGAATAGAAAGATGAGCAATAAAAAGTAGTAATAACAATACATTTGTAGCCTTACAGAGCATTTGTTTTTAGATGGGGTCGGTGACCCCCATTTGAAAGCTGACAAGAGTCTGAAGAAGAAAGCAAATAATTAAAAAACTATAAGGAAAAAATACTGAAGACCAATTGAAAAATTGCTTAGAATTGGCCATTCCATAAGGTGAACAACCCCTTTAAGGTTCAGTGCAGGAGAACAAAAGCAAAGGTCGATGAGTAAAGGTTTTTACTAAGGACCGGGAAATGACATTGGTGGTAATTTGGGAGGGGCAAAAAGGCTATATACTAAATATACACAGGCCTCAAATTATACCACTTTATTGAAGACTTTAAAATTGCTGCAGAATATATAAAATAATGTGTAGAAATGAAATGGAAGAGTTGCACTCCAGATCCACTAGTCATGGCACTCCGAGTTGAGCAGAAAGAATTCATGATATACCCTAGGGATCAAGCACAGTCAGACCAGAAAGGCTGCTTAATGTTAACAACGTGTCTCGCCCAAGATTTACATTTACATTTAAGGCGTGATAGGGAAGAGAAGGCAGTTACTGTCTAACAATAGATTTGTTTGCCAAGCCAAAATTAAAAACTGTAACACGTAGAAAATAAGCCGCTATCGTAGCAAATGTGCACAATTCAATTTCTGTTTTATTGTTGTTTTAATCAAAAAAAATTGTCTTATAAAAAAAAAAGTGTATATACATTGATGACAGCAGTTACATCTTTTAAACAGTTTGGTTGGCTTATCAAAAGAGTAGAGAAGGGGACTTGGGGAATCGCCAATATTTCAATGTCTTTAGCGAGATTTACTCCACATTTGCACTAGTTACTACCAACAAGGTTTTTATATTAGATTTGGCTTCATTGGAGGCCCTCTGGCACGATAAGGGCTTGTTTCTATTTGCACCAGTGTAAAATAGGAGTAATGACTTGCATTATTAATCCATTAGAATGAACCAGCGTTTCTGTAGCCTTTGTCCTGTTTGCAGTGGAACTGTAAGAGCTGTACCATTAAACAAATGAGGAGGGGACTGAGGAAAACAACCCTGTACAGTTTGGAAATTCATGGCATGATGTTGTATAGAAACACGTTGCATTATTAGTTGTAACAGTAAGAATTCTAGTGCTGTGGGGCCGAGTACAGCACAAGGCAACATCTCTTTGGGAAAAGAGGACATTGGGTCGAAAAGGATTCCGTTTATGAGTGTTTTTCTTTACGGCTGCGAGGAGAATCTGCTCCATTTGATGTTACTGTTCCATTCACTCCATTCTCTGAAAGAAAAAGAAAAAAAAAGACTCAGTGCCTATTGGTTCACAAAATACGTTATTTTGTAATTATATATATATAAATATATATATATATATATATATATATATATATATATATATGTATATATATATATATGTATATATATATATATATATATATATATATATATATATATATATATATATATATATATAAATAAAATTGTCCTTAAGTACCCGCACTCTTCCTCCAATGATCAAGTGGGTGCAATGGTCAATTAGAATGTATAACCTTCAATGTGGACCAGCTCTCCAAAGTTATGTGAATCAAACCATTTTATTGAGACATTACTTGTGTATTTATCGTTTTGGCCCTCAGATATATAGATATATATAGATATACTGTATATATATATATATATATATATATATATATATAGAAATATATATATATATAGATATATATATATATATATATATAGATATATATATATAGCGCTGTCCATACCAGGGGCGTAACTACAGAGGAAGCAGACCCACCAATTCCAGGGGGGGGGCCTAGGAGAGTAGGGGGCCCACTAAGGCCCTCGTTAAAGAACAGTTTCAATAAGTGAAATTATAAATGTTTCAGGCCCTAAATTGAATTTGCTGTGGGGCCCTATAACATCTATTTACACCGCTGTAACATACTCAACCTTGCAAAAAAAAAAACTAATTATTGTGGCCAATGAACGTTGCTGAAAATCACAGTTATGGACAGTATTATTATCTCTCACACTCTCTGGATAGGATGAAGTTATCTCCTGTACACGGTAGTAATGTCTTTGCACAGTTCTGTATATTTACACCTTTGTACAGTTCTCTTAGTGGGGTGAGTGGATTGGTTCTTACAATGACAATAAGAACCACAGATGTATGTAGCGAGCAACCTGCTAATCTCACAATCCCTTCATTAGATTAGGCGGTAAACAGATTCCGGGGGATTGAAGTTCTGCAACATCTAAAAACTCGAGTGCAGTAACACTGATAAATCCCATACCGCCGAACAGCACCACTTTTCCCTGGACAGTGGCGAATATCATAACATAGCCGGCAGTCACGCATCACGGTTTTAAAAGTGTCGCAGCACCTAGCTCATTGACTCCTTCCGGACAGCGAATCCATGCGTCTGAACTCTCATCTCACGAGAGTGTGACGTCACAGTTTATAAACACAGGGACCGCTACTCCGGGAACCTCAGTGGTTAGCACACTGGAGACTCTAGGGGGCAAATTCACTAAAGCAGCTAACGCAAATTCGCCAGCGTGAGGTAATTTCATTACTTCGTTGATTTACTAATGGGTGCTGGCGTAAATTCGCTAGCGAAGTGTACCTACTCTAGCGCTACTACGAACCCTTACGCCAGGCGAAGTTGCACTATGGTGAAGGGACGTAACTACGCTAATTCACTAACTTGTGCATTTTACTGAATGTTACCTCTTGCGCCAGACTTGCCTTCGCCTCCTCAGACCAGGCGAGGTGCAATAGAGTAGATAGGGTTTGCTTCAAAAAAAGTTTACATTTTTGCTAAGTCCCAAAATACGCTGGCGTCTTTTCCTTTCTTAAGGGCGATAGGCTAAAAAAAATTGTAAATTTTTTTGGGGGTACCCTCCTTCCCCCCTACATTTCCTAACATATGGCACCTAAACTATACAGTGGGCACATGTGTAGGGCAAAATAACAACTCTATTTTATTTTATGAAGCTTTCCCAGGCTTGTGTATTTGCTGCTACATATAAGTCCATTGTACTTTAACTTGCAAATTAGGCATCGCTAGTGTAACTTCGCTTTGCTTGACAAAGTAACGGTAGCGCAACTTCGCTACCTTTCACCTCCCTGAGCGCAACTTCGGATTTTAGTGAATTAGCAGCGCCCTGGCGAAGTGCGGTGAAGCCAACGCTGGCGCAACTTCAGAGTCAAGTAAATTTGCCCCTAGGAGAGAGAGAGGAAAAGGAGGGGTAGTGAGGGAGAGGCAGAGACTACTACTGCTGCTGTGCTTATTGGAGACGTAACGGCTCATCATGTGACTCGTCTCGTCTGACAGCAGCCTCCTCCTCAGGAAGCCGGGACTATTCCCACTGTCCGTAACCCTTGCCCCCCTGTGTGCCCGCATGATGTGGGCCTGTCCCTCCCACTTCTGGTCATGCCGGCTCAGAGAGGGTAATGAGCTGCAGAGCCCATGGGTCTCGGTTAAGCAGCAGCAGTAGTGTCAGCGGTGCTAGAATGACTGACATCCCAGGTCAGTGAGCTGCCTGGCTCGGCTGTATAGGGGGCGGCAGGGCAGGGAGAGAGGCAGCGGGAAGCTGACAAGTGCATTACTATCCCAGCCTTGGTCCTGCGCACTGTGGAAAGTGTCCTGGGGCAGAGCTGGGAACTTTCACTCCGCCTCACTCTGGCCCTTCACGTTTCTTTGTATGCTGTACCCTGTAATAACTCCATTGCCTCTCCCCCGTCCTTACACTTGAGCTTGCAACATCGGCTGCCTGAGGATACTGGGAGTTGAAGTTCCAAGGGCTGTAGCTGTTAGCTTCCTGCTTTAATAAGAGCAGGGAATGTCTCAATATCTACCTGCATTTCTATATGCTTGTCAGCAGGGCCGCCATCAGGGGGTACAACTGGGCCTGAAGGGGGGCTGGGTTGTGCTGCACTTTTCAAAAGATCCAGGCCCCCCTTGACAGCGCCAAACACATGCCGCCCTTCTGAAGTCCCGGATTCACAAAAACAGCCGAAATTGAAGTGCAGAAGCGATGAAATGACCCGAAGTCACATAAAGAGGGGAAGTTGAAGTCCTGAAGCCATGAGTTCAATTCTACTGAACACCAATGTGTGTTTTTTTCATTTTTTTAATCCCCTGCCCACCAATGTATTATTTTAATACTCTATAGGCCCCTGGCGCCAATGGTTTTTTAAAAAAAAGAAAATTTTCTCTGGGGCCCCAAATTTTTTTTAACTTGTACGGGGGCCCTGGTCACCAATTTAAAAAAACTTTTATGGGGGGCCAGTAACTCCCATCAACCAGATAGCAGAAAGAGGCAGTATAGGAAGGACTAAAAACCACAAATAAAAAAAAAAAGAATCCCCACAAAATAGAACAGGCAGAACTGGACTGGGAGTAAAAAGCAGCCCGCGCAATAAAAATCAAAGCAGCCCACAAGTAAACATGCGATGGTCTGACTTGTACACATCCACTCATATATTGGTGTAACAGGATCGGACTGGGGGGCTGCTGTCTTTGGGCCCCTTGCCTTGTTGAAGTGCGCAGCACCGTGACTACGCATGCGCATGTACAACGTTTTTTTGCTGATACTTGAAGATCTTATTTGCAGGGAGCAGGTCTTGGCCAGCGGGGCCCACAGGAGCCGGGGCCCACTGGGTTTTTTCCCGGTGTCCCGTGGCCCAGTCCGACCCTGCTCATATTCATATTCCAGTCTCTTGTTCAAATCAATAGATGGTTTCTAGGGTAATTTGGACCCGGCAACCAGATTGCTGAAATTGCAAAGTGGAGAGCTGCTGCATAAAAAGCTAAATAATGCAAAAAACACAAATAACCAATAAATTGCAAAGTGGAGAGCTGCTGAATAAAAAGCTAAATAACGCAAAAAACACAAATAATAAAAAATAAAAAAACAATTGCAAATTGTCTCAGAATATCACTCTCTATATCTGTTTTAAAGGTGAACAACCCATTTAATAAGAAAAATATAATAATAAGATGAATGTGCAAAGTGCAATTTTCGGATACAAATAATATTTTAACTCATAATGCAAATTTTTTTCCACCCTTAAGGGCTCTTACTCACTGGCATTCTGACCTGCGCTCCCCTGCGTTCCGTTTTTTGGCATTCAGCCGCAGGGGAGCGCAGGAATAGACGCAAGTCATGATTTGAAATGGGGCTGTACTCACTCAGGCGCGTGTAGGCGCCGAACGCAGGAAAAATGCAGCATGTTGCGTCTCAACTTGCGTTCGGCGCCTACATGCGCCTGTGTGAGTACAGCCCCATTTGAAATAATGACATGCGTCTATTCCTACTCTCCCCTGCGGCTGAACGCCAAAAAACGGAATGCAGGGGAGCGCAGGTCAGAACGCCAGTGAGTAAGAGCCCTAATTCCGGCATAATTGCAGGTGCCCTCCAAGCTGCATCAGCTGCAATTTTATTCAATGCATTAAAAAATACTTGATTGCAGGTGTCTGTCTTTATGAATTGGGTTCAAGTTATAGCTGACATTGTAGCACAACTGTATTTACACTTCTTAAATTACCCTTCTTGTCTGATGGTTTTTCAGGTGAAAACTCCGTTGATGTCTATAGGGAAATCTAGAATAGAATCAGGGGATTTGAATCTATATATAATGTTAAATATACAGAGAATAATTTCTAGAAAAGTAGAATATATATTTTATCTGCACGGTTTTGTGAGTAGCTGGTTGTAACCAGGAATAAAGCATGTTTTCACTTTCTTGCACCTACTATCAGATATATACTAATTTACATTAATTGAGCCCCTGTTCATTTATAGGGGTTTTTATTGTACATTTTGCTTTTAATTTTACTTTTTACTGTGGATTTAAAATACATGGTTTACTACACCCTGCTTTATGGAACCAAGAAGGGCTGTTTGCTTTACAGCAGCTGAAATCTATTATCTAATGCTCTTCAGGTGAATAATTCAGCAGCGCAGACAGCTAAGCCACCGGCCAATCAAGGGCTGCTAAGGGATGTATATTTTTAGCTTAGTGTTAGTTTCATCTCAGAGGTCACGGCCTTAGGGGTCCCGGCTTACATTTATGCTATAAATGTTTAAGAAAATTAGTTCCTACTGGGACATGAAAAAAAATGAAATCAAAATACTTTATGGGAACCTTTAAAGAAGATGTGTTATATACAAGGTGGTCTTTCACTTAGACTAAACCCTTCTCTAGTGATAAATTACTTGTCTTATTACTGATTGCGGAAACACTATAAATGTCCCTTGGGTTTACAGGTTAATTTTGATTTTAATACACAGAATAAAGGTTTGTGCACTTGAAATCTGATTGAAGGGGTAATAAAACAAAGCAACCATCCATGCATAGGCTGTGTTGTGTTCCCTGGAACAAAATGAAGCACAATCAACACATTAAATGCAATATTAGGAGAAAAATGTATTTCAGAAACACATGCATACACACACAGATATCTTTAATAAAGGTGACAAAAATTAAAATATATTTTAATGTGAGCACAGAAGTGGTATTTCTGTATAAAAAGGTTTCTGAGTGCACACAAGTGCACCATTTATAGAGAAATGCTGCCGTAAAGAGACTTTGTTTTGCATTATAAATATGCCCCTTTTAGAGCAATTGTAATCTCTATACAGACTATTCCGATCCCCTTCACTCCTATTCTAAGTACAGGAGGTAAAAGTAGGAAGGGGCCAGGGGCTGGCCAGAAGACCCCCTGACTATAGTGTTGAAGGGTTTCTGTTTTTTTTTTAATTATTAGCCTTGATAATGTGCCTTTTCAGGCTTGCCACCAATAATACTGTGTGGGTGCCAAGCACTGGCACCAGCAACTGAAAAACACTGCAAAGCTTCTATTTCATCCTTAGGGCAGGACTCCACGGACGATTCGGCCACGATCAGTCGCGATGCGCAAAAACGCAGGCGTCAGGTCGGATGTGATGGAAATAATGTCAGTAATTCTGTTGTCGGATCGTATCGCAGCGTTGACGCTGCATGCTGCATCTGCATACAGTCGCGTCACATCAACAATGAGACATGATCCGACACTAGCATTACTTGCCTTATTTCAGTCGCATCCAATGTGACGCCTACTTTTTTGCGCAGTGTGTCGTATCGCAGCCGAATAGTCTGTGGAGTCCTGCCCTTACTCTTATTTCAACTAATAATTCTGTTTTGGCCCTCTGCTATTTATCTTCAATTATTACTTCCTAATTGCTACAGTAATTAGGGTAAATGCTGCATTTTCTTTGCTGCCATTAAAACAGTGTAGATTAAACATTCACTTACTCCAATATGCCCCATACTGCAGCAGCACTGGCAGACATAGCACCCGCCTATCAGTGCAAACACAGGGCAGATCTCACTGCAAAGACCTGACTCTATGTAGTTTTGTGCTGACATTAACAGATAGATGCTATGCCTGTCAGTGCTGCTGCATGATATGACAGATAAGCAGAAATCTGTAGGTATTTTCTCTGCCATAAGAGAATAATTCATGTGTGCCATTATCTTTAAGCCATGGCAGGCAGATAACTGTACTACAAAAGAAAAAGGGTTAAATCAACACGTTACACCTTTCTCCCTGGTACTTAGGGGCATATTTATTAAGGATCGAATTTCGAAGTAAAAAAACTTTGAAATTCGACCATCGAATTTAAGTACTTCAATAGTCCTTAGAATCGAACGATTAGAAGGATTTTACAAAAAAAAACTTTGACTTCTCAAAACTTGCCCAAAAGCAATCCGGCAGGTTTATGGTGGCGAAGTGTCGAAGCTGAAGTTTTTTAAAGAGACAGTATTTTGATTTTCGAGTGTTAGAATATTCAAAGTTTTTTCAATTCGAATCAAAGTCGAATTTGGCCTATTCGATGGTTGAAGTACCCAAAAATTACTTCGAAATTCTATGTTTTTTACTTTGAAAATTCACTTCGACCCTTGATAAATCTGCCCCTTAAAGTTCATCTTATTCCATTCAATCTCTAGAGTTTCCATTATGCTGCCGTGGATGTATTTTCCACATTTGCAGCTTTTTTTCCCTCTATAACACTGTATAGAAATACAAAAGTACAGGGCAAGTCTTTTCATTGTCACAAGCACTCATCTTTAATGTGTCCAGTTAAAACAGTAAATCCTTAAATGCTGAAAACATTCTTAGTAAATTGTCATGAGCAGAACATTTTTTAAAAAAAATCTTCTGCCATGGTTGTAAATCCCTATGAAGCACTGCCATCTTGTGGATTGTAGCCATTCTATCATGCAAATACTCTCAGTAGAAGAGGGAAAATAGATTTTAAAGTAAGAACATTTAGCTCTGGGATTCTAAAAGATATAAACATGAAAAACATTTCTGCTGGTGTTAAAATGATCATACCAAGCTATCCATGGGCAATGTCTATGTAAAAACTCTCCTTAAAGGGGTGGTTCATATTCTTCTGAAATTTTCCAGCTTTCACATGGGGGTCACTGACCCCATCTAAATAATAAATGCTCTGTATGGCTACAAATGTATTGTTATTGCTACTTTTTATTGACTTTATATAGAGAAAACAGTAAAAAAAAACCTCTGTTTACCACTTAACCAATTAATAATCTATGTCAGCTGACAGTACTATGTGCAATTATTACAATTATAATTTGATTAAAGGAATCCGTGATCACAGGTATAATTCATTAGTCATTAATTATTATCATAAAAAATACTTGCGAAATTAATTGATTAAAGGGCTTGTGCTAAATTAAATTAGTGTTAAACTTAAAAGTGCTATGTGCCAATTAATTTGTAAATTAAATTTTAATTCATTGATAATAAAAACAATGATCTAGAACTTGAATTATATACCGTCACAATTAATTCCAATTAAAGTGCAAGTGCTAATGCCAATTGCAATCTCAGATTGCCAGTGATAGAATAAGTTAATAAAAATTGTTTAGATTAAAAAAGCTAATGCTATCAGGTATTAGAAAATTAATTTATTAAATTCATAAAAAAAAACAAAACCAGCATTTAAGAAATACAAGTAGGAAAATGAAGAAAGTATAGAGGTGAGAAGTCCCAAAGAAACTGCTGTCTATTTGTTTTTTCTAGGCCCTGGGACCCCACACGGGGAGAAAGTAGTACACTGGGGACTGTGGTCTCGAAGCTACCTTTCTAACTTGGAGGAGAACTAAACTTCCCTATAAAACCATAAATCCACCAATGTCATGTAGTAAAACGAGATTCGGAGAATTAAATGCGGTAAGGTAAGGCTAGGAAAATTGATGTCCACAAATACTTTTTAAAGTCAAGATTAGGAATCAATTCTGTTTTCCAAGAGCTAAAGTTCTGCCAACCCGAGTTTCGCCTGAGCTTTATCGAGGCAAATACATTTAATGTGATTTTTAAGAATATGGAAATGAGAGTTCATCCTTTAATAAACATGTTCATAAAACTCAAATGCTTGTGCTAGTGCCTTAATTTACCTGCATTCCACCGCAGGACAAAACACAGCCTAGTCTTTCTTATGGGCCTTTACTAACAAAGGTGCATCCAAGCCCCAAATACAAGTGGAACACAATGCAATGCGACCACTTTATATTGGCAGTCTTTCCATCAAGTATTGGGTATATTTTTATACATATGCTCCTTGTTCTCTAAGGAGGGAAATAGTGTTCAATACCACAGTGAAATAAGGCCCAGATTTGTGGCAAGGTTACAAAGGCTCGGGCCTAGGGCGGTAAATATTTCAGGGGCAGCATACCATCCAGCCACATTCTGGGGAGCTCCAGTGACCCACCACATGCGCGTGGGGAAGGGAATGTGTGCTTGTGAAAGCGGGCGGGTGCTAGGACCTGGCAGCCTAGGAGCGCCGAAAAAGGAAATCTGGGCCTGAGTGAAATACTGATAAAAGACACTTTTAGGAAGATGCATCTGCTGTTGAAGATCAAGGAAGGACTGTAGTACCCCCTTTATACAGACATTGAAATGGTACATGTCTATAAGAACCCCATCGAAAAAACTAATTTAATTGTTCAAACATTGAAACGGGGTCACAGGAGATTTAACGGGGGTACTAAAGGCACTTTTAGTTGCTATGCTATCAATACATGGGATGCTATAGGTGGGACATAGTTTACAAGTAATACAAATAATGGTCGGGTGGTCCCTCACTCCAGCAGTATCAGGGCTCCATCAAACAGAGTCAGTGGAACCGTCCAAGCCACACAATATCCAAGGTGCAAGCAAAGTTCACTCTGGAGAGCCAATTCAATTCAATGTATTTTATTCAGTCACAGTCACATAATTTACATTCACATGCTTAAATGGGTGTTAGAGATCCCATTATTTGGGGGATTGTCACAGGCAAGAGATAACCTTGTTCAATTTATACCCAACATTTACCTATATCAAGTGTGTGACAAGATTTAACTTGTTTCAAAGCAGCGGCATTATAATAGTTAATTATGATTGGGAAGTTTATTCCCCTTAATGTCTAAATAACATAAGTACCTAAATGTTCTATGAGTGCTGCTTTACCATATTTTAAATTCTTCTGGATTTCTAATTCAATCTCTAGTAAATCTGTCTGATAATAAAGGGCACATTCCCATTAATGATGTATTATACATACAGTAATGTCATTCCCTGTACGGATACCCATAATAATGAATGAATCCCCTCTGATGATATAGTATAGAGCACATACAGTAATGGTGCAATTATCATTATTGATATATTTCAAATGCTGTACAAATATCTGGGCCATTCTCTATACCTGTGTGCTACTTATGTATTATACTTCCATACTTTATATCAATATATTATACATTCATATATTTACACTGTCTACATAAAAATAAAAGGGTCAAAAAATAAACAAACAGCATTTTAACCATAATCTCTTTGAAATAATTGTAGAACTATGTGCAGTTTTTATGCTCATTTTGTATCCTCTGATCAGCAGCTAGTCATGTGACATATCATTGTGATGTCATAATGGACATTATCACAGCTGTTCATAACCAGCCCAGACTGTCTCATTCTTGATCAGGAGACTGAGGTGAGTGGAGCTCATGACACGCTGGGGAAATTTTTAAAATAACAATATTAATATAAATATAAAGGTAGCTGCTGGATAGGCCTTATTAGTGTCTGCTAGTGGGGTAAATGCAGGGGGGGGGTTGCTTGGCCCAACAAACAACAATGGTGGCATTGCCTGTACTAATAGCCTATATATAATATTAGCACATTCCTTATTTTCATTTAACATACATATAGCAATGCAATAGAGTTATTATAATATCATAGTGCAGCCAACAAAAGAAATATTCCATTTTAAACACAATCTCAATACAGTCTTTCTATTTGCATTAATTTATAACTGTCCTTAAAAGAGCAGGTTATCTGCTAAACCTGAATTTCCTGACTGTAGTTTGCAGGAGTGATGTCATAATGTGGGACATAATACATTGTGATGTCACAGTGCACACAGAGTTAATGTTTGAAAACAATCTCTAACTGCCTCATTCTGTATCAGGCAACTGAGGTGAGTGGAGCTCATGACATGCTGGGGAAATTTTTAAAATAACAATATTAATATAAATATAAAGGTAGCTGCTGGATAGGCCTTATTAGTGTCTGCTAGTGGGGTAAATGCAGGGGGGGTTGCTTGGCCCAACAAACAACAATGGTGGCATTGCCTGTACTAATAGCCTATATATAATATTAGCACATTCCTTATTTTCATTTAACATACATATAGCAATGCAATAGAGTTATTATAATATCATAGTGCAACCAACAAAAGAAATATTCCATTTTAAACACAATCTTAATACAGTCTTTCTATTTGCATTAATTTATAACTGTCCTTAAAAGAGCAGGTTATCTGCTAAACCTGAATTTCCTGACTGTAGTTTGCAGGAGTGATGTCATAATGTGGCACATAATACATTGTGATGTCACAGTGCACACATAGTTAATGTTTGAAAACAAGCTCTAACTGCCTCATTCTGTATCAGGCAACTGAGGTGAGTGGAGCTCATGACACACTGGGGAAATTTTTGAAATAACAATATTAATATAAATATAAAGGTAGCTGCTGGATAGGCCTTATTAGTGTCTTCTAGTGGGGTAAATGCAGGGGGGGTTGCTTGGCCCAACAAACAACAATGGTGGCATTGCCTGTACTAATAGCCTATATATAATATTAGCACATTCCTTATTTTCATTTAACATACATATAGCAATGCAATAGAGTTATTATAATATCATAGTGCAGCCAACAAAAGAAATATTCCATTTTAAACACAATCTCAATACAGTCTTTCTATTTGCATTAATTTATAACTGTCCTTAAAAGAGCAGGTTATCTGCTAAACCTGAATTTCCTGACTGTAGTTTGCAGGAGTGATGTCATAATGTGGCACATAATACATTGTGATGTCACAGTGCACACAGAGTTAATGTTTGAAAACAATCTCTAACTGCCTCATTCTGTATCAGGCAACTGAGGTGAGTGGAGCTTATGACACACTGGGGAAATTTTTAAAATAACAATATAAATATAAAGGTAGCTGCTGGATAGGCCTTATTAGTGTCTGCTAGTGGGGTAAATGCAGGGGGGGGGGTTGCTTGGCCCAACAAACAACAATGGTGGCATTGCCTGTACTAATAGCCTATATATATAATATTAGCACATTCCTTATTTTCATTTAACATACATATAGCAATGCAATAGAGTTATTATAATATCATAGTGCAGCCAACAAAATAAATATTCCATTTTAAACACAATCTGAATACAGTCTTTCTATTTGCATTAATTTATAACTGTCCTTAAAAGAGCAGATTATCTGCTAAACCTGAATTTCCTGACTGTAGTTTGCAGGAGTGATGTCATAATGTGACACATAATACATTGTGATGTCACAGTGCACACAGAGTTAATGTTTGAAAACAAGCTCTAACTGCCTCATTCTTGATCAGGCAACTGAGGTGAGTGGAGCTCATGACACGCTGGGGAAATTTTTAAAATAACAATATTAATATAAATATAAAGGTAGCTGCTGGATAGGCCTTATTAGTGTCTGCTAGTGGGGTAAATGCAGGGGGGAGGGTTGCTTGGCCCGACAAACAACAATGGTGGCATTGCCTGTACTAATAGCCTATATATAATAACAGCACATTCCTTATTTTCATTTAACATATATATAGCAATGCAATAGAGTTATAATATCATAGTGCAGCCAACAAAAGAAATATTCCATTTTAAACACCATCTCAATACAGTCTTTCCATTTGCATTAATTTATAACTGCAGGTTATCTGCTAAACCTGAATTTCCTGACCGTAGTTTGCAGGAGTGATGTCATAATGTGGCACATAATACATTGTGATGTCACAGTGCACACAGAGTTAATGTTTGAAAACAAGCTCTAACTGCCTCATTCTGTATCAGGCAACTGAGGTGAGTGGAGCTCATCATCATACACTGGGGAAAATGTTAGAAAAATTAATATTCATATTCATATAGCTGCTGAGTAGGGCTTAGTAGCTGTTAGTGGGGTAATTGCAAACCATTTGAGTTTGAAGGGGATGAAGTGCTTGGCCCTACAGACAATTATGGTCGCATTCCCTTTACTAATGGTATACATATGTACATATATTATACATTCCCTATTTTCATCTACATATAGCAATATAGTTGCATATAGTTGTTGTGTAGGCCTAAGTATCTGCTAGTGGAGTAATTATGAGGATCGGAAAAGATATTAGTGTGCTTCAAAATGCTCATAATTACCTTAATGTTACCTTAATGTTACTGGCCATTCATTTTCAGTTACCTGTTAAAAAAATGGTTCAAACCTTATTTATAACCAATTCATAGGATTATTACATAGTGTGTAACCAATGATTTTTCTCTCTCTCCACAGAAAGAATTTTCAACATACAAATCTACAGAAATAATTTTTGACTTACAAATCTACAGAAATAATTTTTGACTTACAAATCAACAGAAAGAATTTTTGACTTACAAATCTACAGAAAGAGTTTTTGACATACAAATCTACAGAAAGACTTATCGACATACAAAAACCATCATGTTTCGACGTATATGCAGTATTTTCAACTGTTTTACGAAAGTAAGGGGTTTTTTATACTCATATCCTAGATTTTTAATTTGTATGGAAAAGCTGTGTAAACTGTTAATGACAAACTAAAATGCATGTGATTAAAATTAAAATTTCATCAAATGTACCTTTGAAAACTAATGTGCTATATATTTTCCTGTTAACTCAGGGGTCCCCAACCACTGAACTGGACTACTGAACAATTAACACGGTGCGCCCAAATTGGACGCTGACCTCTGCCTGACTCCTCCGACCCCTTCCCTGACACCCTCCCCGACCCCTCCATACCCCCTCCCTGATCCCTCCTGACCCCCCTCTCCGACCCCCCCCGGTCCTTGGAAAAAAAATTGGCTTTTTTGGTCCCCGTGCCAAAAAAGGTTGGGGACCCCTGTGTTAACTGATTCAAATTTGAGTTCACTGGCATAACTATAGAGGAAGCAGACCCCACAGTTGTGATGGGTGGCCCAAGGAACAGGGGGGCCTGGACCATGGGGTCCTCCTTCTCTATAGCTGTTTAAGGCTGAAGAAATCCCCCAGCCACTCTCCTACCTCCAGCCAGGGAGCAGGGGAAGCAGATGGATGGGGGACATCAGTGCAAATTAGGGGTGGGGAAGTAAATTGCATGACGTTTTGTAACAAAACAAGGAATGAAACAAAATGTTTTGACTTCCCACTCCTAATTATATATATATATATATATATATATATATATATATATATATATATATATATATATATATATATATATATACATGTGCAAATTAGGATTTGGATTCGGTGCGGTATTCAGCCGAATCTATCACAAAGGATTCGGGGGTTTGGCAGGATCCAAAATAGTGGATACGATGTCTAATTACAAATTTCATATATCTTTGGTTTTGGGTAGATCTAAACCAAATCCTTTCATTACTCATTGTAAGAAACAGCTTATAATAGCCTTATATTTTGTAAACTTTCTGCATATCTAATATTAAATAATACCTTGTTTTCTGTATTGCTTTATAAGGAAAATAGTTTTAGAGGTTGGGAATGGGATCTGCTAAGTTTCCTAAATCTAACTTCTAATGGACCTATTCATTTAGTTACACCTTGATCATTGCCTCTAATATTTGAACCTATTTTCTTTTGCCAGGTTAAAAAAGAGAAAAATGAAGTCATTTTGGTAAGTAGAGAAACTTAGCATACATAAAGATGTAGGATAATGTAACAATTTTAAAAGTACATTTTAATGTCATAAAATATAATAAAACTTAAAAACAATTCTAGCAGATATAACACTCTTCTTGAACTATGATGCATAGCCTAGCATATGTTACTCCCAAGGGGCCACATTTTGTTCAGTTTGTTAATTAGATTTTGTTAAATTACAAGTCAGACTTATCTGTGGATCAGTAGCCTTAGACACCAACTCTACACAAATGTATCTAACATTTCAGTTGATTTACAGATTGGCCATTGCCACTTACATACCAACATTGACCTGATTGCTAAGAACCCATTTCATTGCTAATGTCTAATTATCCTTTTCTTTTCCAGCAAGGGGCAGTCCAGTAACCCCTTGCATTTTACTGAGAAAAGAGATTCCAACCCTGCATTCATTTATACTCAAAACTATATCTCATAGTATAATGTGTCTTTTATTTATCTTGATCAATAATCTCTTACCCCTCTTTTTTTTTATTTAAAAAACAGGTACTACCGAAGATGTACACAGAAATGCCCTGTTTGGTAAGCAAATAATAGTTTATTATTAGTTATATTTAAATAATTTTAAATTAAATAAAGCAACATTACATATATGAACTGTTCTACTTTGCTGCCTTTAACAGGTGCAACCGACTGGATATGGCAATCTGTTCTGCCAGCTAAATATTTAGGCTAAAACAATTAAAATAAAACAAACCCATAATATCATGGGCATTTGGTATTTTCCAACAAATAATTGATTTCATAATTTTTTTTCTTTCAACTAGGAACCAGTAGAAACCACTGTTAATAATATCAGTGAGGTAAGTAGGAAAACATGAAACTTTGAAAATACATTTTATTTTTTATTAAAGTTATCTTTGACAACTGCCAAGTAATTGAATAATGGGAATTATAAAAAAAAAATTACCTTGTCATAAATGCATGTTTTTGTACCTTTTCTATAAATCAGAATTAATTTAAAATGATCTTTGTCATTCACTCTCTCTCTCTTAAGCATCACCAACCAGATAATCACAGTATTGATACTTGAGAGGAAAACATACCGTAGAGTTGAGCAAAGTTTGATGCCCATAGACTTTAATGCATTTTGTCAAAATTTCGCCGCCAGCAAATTTTTGGCAAAGGAAAACATGTCAAATTCACCCATCCCTACAAACAAGATATTGACATAGCACATTATTAACGTTATTTTCCAATACTGAGTCACATTGCCATATGTAATAGATATTAGTATTGTAACAAATGGATTCATTGTATGTTTTTATTCTTAAACAGAAACAACCTGAGGAAATAATTTCCCATGACAATTGCCAGGAGACAAATATTGGCCATAACAGCTGCCAAGAAGAACCTGATGAAAACAATGGTCATGACATCTGCCAGGAAGAACCTGAGGACAATATTAGCCATCACAGCTATCAGGTAAGTAGTTATAAATGAACTAAAAAAACAAAAACAGGCCTCTTCCCCAACAATACATGGCTTTTGTTAAATATATTTTAAAGCCTTCTTTGTAGAACTCAATTCATTATCTCACATTTACTTAACAGAATCAATCATGTGATCAATAAACTTCTATCTCTTTTCTAGGAGCAACCTGAGGAGCCTGGCACAGAGATCAGCCAGGGTAATGCCTCAGAGGAAGAAGAAAGTCTAGAAGAACAAGAGGAAGAAGACAACAATAGTGATGACATGCTTATATCTAGTGAGGAAGATGAAAGCATTAGTGATGATCTGTTTCCATCACTTGAGGTATGATTTGCTATGAAGGACATTAAGACATTTTGTGCATTGAACCGATTGATTTATTGGGACATGTTTAGCATAATGTTTATTTAGTATGGCTTTGTTTAGGCCCACTAATGTCTGGGAACCTAAAAACCAAACTGCAGTTTAAATCACCAGTCCAGCTCTCATGCTAAAATACTTTAAGAACTATAAATTTTTGGAGTGTCCACATAAACTGCAGTGCCCAGAGGGAAGCCATCAATGCTTATCACTACAACACCATGCTGCACACATTACATGGGGAAACCCACAAATGGGTCATTTTTTTTCTTTGCAGCTCTGGAATACATTGAAAACTTTGAAAATAAATTTTACTTTTATTAAAGTTGTCTTTGTGTTAGAACTCCCGTTATCTCTCTCTTACCCAGGGGAAACCAGAGCAGAATGTAGAAATTGCCACAGACAACTGCCAAGTAATTGAATAATGGGAATTATAAAAAAAATTTACCTTGTAATAAATGCATGTTTTTGCACCTTCTCTATGAATCAGAATTGATCTGAAATTATATTTGTCATTCACTCTCTCTATCTTAAGTATCATCAACCTGATAATCACAGTATTGATGCTTGAGAGGAAAACATACCGTAGGGGTTGAGCGAATTTTTGATGCCCATAAATTTTAATGCATTTTGGCAAATTTTCGCTGCCAGTGAATTTTTGACGAAGTGAAATGGATCAAATTCTGCCATCCGTACAAACAAGATATTCACATAAAACATTACCAACTTTATTTTCCAATAATGTGTCACATTGGCATATGCAATAGATATTAGTATAGCAACAAATGGATTAATTGTATGTTTTTATTCTTAAACAGAAACAACCTGAGGAAATGATTGCCCATGACAATTGCCAGGAAGAACCTGAGACAAATATTGGCCATTTCCAGGAGCAACCTGAGGAGCCTGGCACAGAGATCAGCCAGGGTAATGCCTCAGAGGAAGAAGAAATTCTAGAAGAACAAGAGGAAGAAGAAAACAATAGTGATGACATGCTTATATCTAGTGGGGAAGAAGAAAGCATTTGTGATGATCTGTTTCCATCACTTGAGGTATGATTTACTATCAAGGACATTAAGACATTTTGTGCATTGAACTTATTGATTTATTGGGACATATTTAGCGTAATGTTTATTTAGTATGGCTTTGTTTAGGCCCACTAATGTCTAGGAAACTAAAAACCAAACTGCAGTTTAAATCACCAGTCCAGCTCTCATGCTAAAACACTTTAAGAACTATATATATTTTTGGAGTGTCCACATAAACTGCAGTGCCCAGAGGGAAGCCATCAATGCTTATCACTACAACACCATGCTGCACACATTACATGGGGAAACCCACAAACGGGTCATTTTTTCTTTCTTTGCAGCTTTGGAATACATTGCCCAAAGTTTAAGGGGTTATTTACTAAAGAGGTAAAAGAAAAAACCCTCACCATTTCAAACCTGTCATGTATAGGTCAATGGGAGATGTCCTTTTTACAATTTGAAGGTATTGTGATCTGCTCTGGATTTTGTCCGATAATCCAAAAAATTCTGGGTTTTCAGGCAATAACCTGAAAAAATGGAGGGATTTAGGATTCAAATCCAAGAAATTTGTACGATTTGGGTTTTTG
Source organism: Xenopus laevis (assembly GCF_017654675.1). NCBI lineage: Eukaryota > Metazoa > Chordata > Amphibia > Anura > Pipidae > Xenopus > Xenopus laevis. The sequence goes on from NC_054381.1 coordinate 128,887,690, forward strand.
CCCAAGTTTAGCAATTTTTTCCCAACCTGACTGTTTCAAGTTTATTGATAAATAAGATAAAATTGTGGATGGGAGTTTGGTCGAGCTTAGTTTAATACAAATATGAGTTTTAGTAAATAACCCCCTAAAAGTCTCACACACATTAGTTCTATTAGGACAAACCATAACCCATATACATAAGAATAATAATCTTTGTAATAGTTATGTCCCCCATTAACAACACTGTTTGGGCACAAGGCCTCTTTGCTATACTAAATATAAATTAAAAAACTGCTTAACAAGGAACACAGTGAGGAATCTTATGGGGATGCCTCTCAACCTGAACAAACTAAATGAGCAACTAAAAAGAAAAGCTTGCAATATTTTTTTTGTCTATTTACTAATAAAATAATGTTTTCTTTTACCAGGTCCGCACTAAACATGGATTTGACAAACTATACCCGGTATGCAAAAAAAATTTTTTATATTATTATCCCTGTTTTCAGCCTTCTCCCTCTATTCTCCCCCCACCACCTGGCATTATATTGTCTTATTTTCAAATTTTGCATTTTACTTTTTTTTAGGACCCAACTGGCTGGATAGACCTCGAACAATGTGTTGGATCAGGAGGATTTGGAGTAATCCATAAGGTCAGATATGAGATTTTAAGATTGTAAGGGGCGGGAATGACCTACCTTTTGTGGCCCTTAACATCTCAATGTAATTCTATATATTGTATATATTTATCTATCTAGTATATAAATATTCATACATATGTCATGTATCACTAAATTGCCACATATGCCACATTTTAAGCAGGATTCATATTTCCTTTTGGAGTTTGTTTTTTGTTTCTGAGACTGCAAAGACTCATGTCCTTATACTCAGGTACTTTATCAAATTCAAGTCAAAATTCACCACAAATCTGTTTTCTTTCAGGCATGGCATTTTAAGGAAAAGAAAGAAGTGGCCATAAAAGTGATAAAAGACCTTAGGGTAATGTATATTTTTACTATTTAATTCATTATAATGAGAAAGTTGCGGAAAATGTTGTGTTACACATACAAATCAATTGCCAGTAAAAACAGACTTTGTAAACCATGATTAGCAAGTCGCCCCCTTATATAATGGATAGTCATAATGCAAAATGGAATTTGTAATGATTAGAAATGGACTTCTTTATATGCCCCAAGCTCTGCTCAGCCCGGTGAAATATTGATAGTAGGGATGACCTCACTGGATCAGAAATCAGGGAAACCAATCTTGGATAAAACCTGTTAATTTTATTAAACTTTACTAGCTTTATGCGTTTCCTGACTGGAGTCACTTCATCAGAAGTTTTTGATGAAGTGACTCCAGTCACGAAATGCGTAAAGCTAGTTCCCCTGCCCGCTTACACTTTTGTATTCTTAACATGGATTAATAAAGTTAACTGGCTCTATCCAAGTTTGGTTTCCTCGAGTTCTGATCCGGTGAGGTCATCCCTACTATCAAGTTTGTTTGGGAAGTTAGTATCTGTGGTGTTGGCACTGTGGTACACTGATGGCAAACTAATGAATTCTATGTTTTACAACAAGGATTAAATAGTTATCAAGACTAATTTAATGATCATTATTTCTGTATCTAGGATAATGAAGAGATCGTTACTGAACTGTACGTACTTCAACGTGTTTCTGGCCACGACAACTTCCCTGCCTTTTATGGAGCCTTTTATCTACGGCCCAGCATTTCAACTGAAGAGGCGCTATGGGTAAGGATATACTTCTTAAATAAAAAATCTCCATCAAAGTTAATAAATATATCACTGATTATTTCAGACCCGTTACTGCTACTGATTACTAGGAATGTTACACAGACACACAGACAGATTTATAGATTTTAGGCAACATATATATATATATACACTATAATATTTATATACACTATAAATAAAAACATTTTATTTCTATTCTAGATTGCTATGACAATGTGTGCTGGTGGCTCCGTAGACGCCTTAATTAGGAGCACGCCCAATAGATCCTTGGATGAGACCTGGATTTCATACATATGCTGGAAAGTTTTAAAGGTAAGACAGATATTAACCCCTTCATTGCTTTTCATAATCTCTGCTCACCGACTTTGTATCCTATTAATTCTAGAATATAAAAATATATACATGTTCATCATGTTTGCTTTATTCATCTTTCTAGGGCCTGGATTACTTACAAGAACTGAATGTGATACATCATGATCTCAAGGGCGCCAATATAATGTTAACTTCTACGGCCCGTGTGAAGATAAGTAAGTGACGTTTATTATCTATAGGAAGAATGGGTGCCACAAAGGGAAAGGGTACATTTATTGCTCATCTCAATGCCTAGCTTTTCTTAGGCATCATAAAACATTAAAGGGGATCTCTACCCAAAAACTGCACCTTTGTATAATTCAAAAATATCATTGTAAGCATCGTTCCAATATACAGTCATTAAGAATGTTCAGTGTTTTATTTGTCTCTGTCTTTACACTCTCTTTGCACCTGGTTCAAATCAATAGTCAGCACCAGACAAAAGAAAATACTGCTTCAAAAATATATTTCCATTTGTAATAACTGTAGCACCTTTCTGTATTGTCATAGATGTTATTACTGCGTTGTACAAAGTTAATTCATGCTTGTTTCTTTCAATTTCAGTTGATTTTGGCCTTGCCACAATAGGGCCCATCAGTACAAGTAATGCAGGAACCCGCTGTTGGATGGCACCTGAAGTCCATGCATGTTTTACAGGAAGTGTACATTATAACTACAAGGTATAATTAATAAAATAGTTGTCATTTAGTTACATTTTTGTGAAAGTGATTAAACAAAATGCTCTCTTAGGGTTAGTTCACATGAGGAGATTCGGGGAGATTTTGTCGCTTGGCGACTAATCGCCTCGTCTTCTGAGCGACTATATCCCCGAACTGCCTCAGCGTTTTTCCCATAGGCTACAATGAAAAGCTCCACCCCTTTTTGTGTCACGGCCCGCTCCTTCAGTTCCCCTTCCCCACCATTGGCCGGTAATTATTTTTGGTGGCAACCCTAATTGACCCTGAGACAGGATGAGGAGGGATAGTCAGTAGAAGTATCTTTATTATCTGTAACAATGATTATAATTTGTTTTCTAAATGGTTGTTGCTTTTTGTTTTTATTTTCTAGGTGGATGTGTGGTCTTTAGGAATCACAGCCATAGAAATGGCAGAATACAATCCTCGTAAGTAATCTTAAATAACATTTTTTGTGCGTTTATGTTCATTTATGGAGGAGTGTTTTAAGGAAGGTCAGGGGGTATCACCCATTCTGTATGTCCAATATCTGTCTGTTCCATCCAGACTGCATTTATTTACTTGTCCAAAATGTGTAGAACATGGGCACACTCCACATAATGCTTCTGCAGACAATCTTTTGAAGAAAACTTCTTTTATTTATGAGATCCCAGCATGGGATCTCATAAATAAAAGAAGTTTTCTTCAAAAGATTGTCTGCAGAAGCATTATGTGGAGTGTGCCCATGTTCTACACATTTTGGAATTTGAGGAGGCTTTTTATTTGCAGCAGGGCCTACGTGGAGCACCACCTGTGAGTAATTAAACAGTTTTGCATACGAAACAAGTAATTACAGGGAATGAGTTTACAAGTTTGGATACATTTATTTACTTGTTATGTATGAAAGAAGGAAATTCTATCTCTTAATCTCAAAAAGTTAAAATAAATCATCGGTTGGTTCTGATAATGATAATTTAATTATTTGATGTAGTCACCCCTCTACCGTACAATGCTGCAAAATATGTTGGCGCCTTCTAAATTTGTAAGAATAACAATAATAATATTGTGTTCTCTTACACTTACAGCACACATTAAACTCCGTGGTGCGGAGCTTTCCGAAAGGATTATGAATGGTCCAGCTCCAGCTCTAAAAGAGGATAAATGGTGAGTCATTTTTTTTTTTTACAGAAATAGGACTTCAGGTGGCCATAGACATTACAATCATTACAATCTTTCCTGGAAAAGATCTTTTCAAGAAAGATTGTTCATTTCAATACAAACATGTAGAGATGAATTGTCAGATATACAGGTAGAAACAATTAAATTCTACCTTTATCTGATTCAGCACTAACAATGGGCGATATTGGGGTACCTTCAAAGGTTTCTGATCAAAATTTTCCGGCCAGCCTGATCGATAAGCCAACCCATATCCAAGTCTTCTGTCAATATCGGTTGGCTCGTTTCCCACCATACACGCACCGAATATGGTACCAGAATTTTTTTGTACAATATTATTGATGTGTCTATGGCCAACTTAAGCAGTGAGGGTGGGGGAATGGGGAAAGAGACACTGGAGCATAAGGCCGGGGAAGGTGTTAAAGTGGGAAAGAGATAAGTTCAATGAGCTCAAATGTAAGTGTCACTACTGTATCCACTCTATCCATTGCTGTGATGATGGGCTGTGTTCAAGTTATTAGTATTCTTTAAGAGACATCAGCCTTTTTATAAATTTCATAAAAGAGCTTACACTTTGTTGGCCAAAATGATTCAATGAAAAGAAACATCTCCTATTTTAATTCCCTATTACCCAACAGACTTCAGTGTCCTTTCTGAATAATTCTGGCTCTGTGTTTTATTACATCATCAGTAACACTTCTGCCTTGTTTCTTTCCCCCCAGGAGTAGTAAATTCCAGAGATTTATTAATAAATGTCTTCAGAAGGATCCAGCCAAAAGACCATTTGCAAAGGAACTCCTATTAAACCGATTCATCACATATAATCGAGATGAAGAGGAGGTGCAATATAGCATAGCAGAGCATATACATAAAGGTAATGCAAATGACTCATATTCTTTACAATCAAAAAGCAATTACTGTCTATGTGGTTATTCCAGGCTCTATTGATTAAGGATTCCTATTTTGATCACTATCCAAAAAATTTCGAAATTGCATCACATGCATGCAAAATCTGCCCCTTAGTATTAATGCTTTTAGGGAATTTTCATTTTCAGGTGTAATTAGTATTGTTACTTACTAATGGCTTTAGCTCCAACCAGTTCTGCTTTAAATCGTAAACGTTTCAGTTACTAACTTAGCTAGCCAGTTAAGGAATCACATTATGACCATTTTTACAGTGCCCTATCATGTGCATAGATATAAAACACAGATCTTCTTGTCTAACATAAAAACATTTTCTCCTAGGAGCAAAGAAATAAGACCCTGAAGCAAAATATTCTCTTGCAAAACCTCATTAAGAAGACTTTGCCAAGGAAATGGAAGAATAATATATAAATCCCAAAATGGATTCTACCCTTGCAAGATCTGAAATGTGGCTCCTTCATTATGTTCCCAAAAGGGAAAGGAGGGAAAGGGTTGGGAACACAATGTAGGAGCCACAGACCATCTACTTTGGATACTTTACCAAATGTTTATTTTTATATAATCTATTTAAATGTATATTTATTTTTATATATTAATAAAAAACAAAACAAGCTGATGTTTGATGTTTGAATAATTAATATATAGTGTAAGAAAAAGGGCTGTTGAAGACTTGCATTAATTGTACAGGAGAGAGAAAGGTTTTAGAAAATATCAACTGGGAAAATATCAATTAGGAGAATATTATTGTGGATATAAACAACTGCTAGTACTTGTTTCATAATCTTCTATAATGTTGTACTTTCAACAGCTTATGATGATAGTTATAGATTTAGTACCCCTTTTGTAAATTATATAGTAAATTAACATTTTATCAATTGGCACAAGAACTGCAACAATTTTTTGTGCAAGCACGTATCAGTTGTGTTTGGAAATAAGCCCTAATGTTTTATAACTTGTGGGGTAAGAATGATAGCTCTATGGGTGTAACTCACTGAGCCAAAAAATTCTAACATCAGTGCATACACATGTAACACTATAGTAAATTAAGTTTCACCATTCTCTAACTATGAGCTTCACCCCAATACTTTGCTCCGGATAAGACCTCACAATGGTGTGGAGTCAGGGTGTAGTACAACTGTAAATAGGTGCAGTGCACAATAATTGGGCAACAGTGGTTTTTGCAACTTAACCAGAGAACATATTTATTGAACAGGATAGTCCACAGAGAAGTGTACATAACCAAGCAGGAACATAGAGCAACAGTTGATAAGCATATACTCACAACACCAATGATCAGTATTAGTCCCTGCAGGGAAGAGAACATACACAGTAGCAATGAAGGTACACCCAGCTTTCAGACTTTTCTCTAAGTGGAACCCAGGGGAATCACTACATCCCTAAGTCTGTATACTAAGTCAGTGATGGACTAGGGGGCAAGGGGCCCCCCACCACCACTCCAGGCCCCCACCCCAGGTGCAAAGCACCCTCTGGCTCCCCTCCCTGAGCTGTAACCTGCCTCCCCACACCTACCTTTTTAGTAGAGCCGTGCTGGGGGATAAAGGAAGACAGAAGCCACTTCTGGCTTCCTCCAAGGATTGGGTCTGGGTAGAGCCCACTGGGTTTTTTTCCCGGTGTCCTGCTGGCCCAGTCCGACACTGCACTTAGTCCCTACACTGGGCAATTGGTACCAGGTCCATAAGCATTAGAAACTCTAATTGACAGATAGAGAAGGGACAGTGAGGTTGGCAGACATATCAGCAAAAAACAAGCAACATGACTTTTATTTTAATTAACATTATGAAGTGTAGTTTTTTACATACAGGATGGCATCATTTATCATGGAAAATAAGATTGTATGGGGCATAATTACTTGTATATACCGTTTCTCACTTCCGAGACTGGGAGGCAGCGAGTGGCGTTTCAGGGGCTGAGATGCCGCACCCCGCTGCATTAGCAGAGCCAAATTTCTGTGTTATAAAACAGAAATTTGGCTCTTAAATTTAGCAGAGATGGCTTTTTGCCGCCCCTGGTATTTGGCCGTTACATGCCGCCTGAGGCAAGTTTCTCCGTTTGCCTCATTGCAGGAGCGGCCCTGGAGGCAGCAAGCAAACAGTTGGAAAAATAAAAACCATAAATTCTTAATTTATGTTTTCTCATAACAGACTTAGTTACTACACTTGAAGCTCTAAAGACCAAACTGCAGTACTACACAAAACATGTAAATTAGTCCCTGATCAAGAGATACCAATATTCTCTCTGTACAAGAGGTCGCATGTGCAATGAGCCCTTACAAACATGGAGAAGTTGTTTCGGATGAAAAGAGGATAGCCCGTGTTGGCTCAATGAGTAGCACTGTTGCCTTGCAGCAATGGGGTCCTAAATTCCAACCAGGGCAATATGTGCAAGATGTCTAAATGTTCTCCCAGTCCTCATGTCTCCGTGGGTTTCCTCCCCATACAGGTTAATTGACTCCTGATAAACTTGTCCCTATTGTGTGTGAATGTGATAGGGGCCTTAGATTGTTGGGGCAGGGACTGACGTGAAGGGTGTACATTTGTCACCCATGTTTAAACCTGACACTACTGGCAATAAAGTAAGTTGCTGATGGGAAAACATTGAAACAGACACGGTACAGTCATTGGACACACTTATGTCCCTACAGTTGTGAAAAATACCAAGGGCTCTAACTTACTAATATGTCTGGTGATCTTTTGCTTATAAGATGCTACCATTAGCTAGTCCTCATTCAGCGGGTTGTGATTTCCATGGCTTTCACTTAGGTCTGGTTTTACCCCAGGGTTCTATGTTCACTGTAGCCTGCCCTATACCAGGCTTGAACATTTCTACCCCCTACAGTAATGAGAGCAACGAGACCCTGCCCTGTATTTAATGAGGCAGATGGACAAGGCAGGCATATGGGGTAAGATCAGGCCCGGACTGGCAATCTGTGGGTTCTGGCAAATACCAGAGGGGCTGCTGTATGGTTCCATAGAAAGTTACCATATAGTGGGCTGGTAGGGGGCTCTTTGGGCCTCTGTGTACTTGGAATAGCAGGGCCTATTTTGACTCCCAGCCCAGGCCTGGGTAAGATGTCCATGAGACAGAACATATTGTGCCTCGCTCTTTACAATACAATGTACATAGCCTAAGTATATTTTGACAAGAGCACTATTGTAATGCTGTGGACATTGAGAGTAAATAAAAACCCATGTTTTTACCATCCCTCGATTGAGGTGAATTATCTGTGACAGTGAAACATTTTCTTTTAGGCTATATAAAAATCAGAAAAAGATTGCTGAAAAGTGTGGTACTGGGTGGCCCAGATGTTTTAGCACTATGGACCATGCTTTGTGCGGGGTGGCAAGGGTGCTTGGCAGGGTTGCAGGGCCGGGCCAAGGGGTAGGCAGGGTAGGCAACCGCCTAGGGCGCAATCACTGGGGGGCGCACTTCTCAGGGAAATTTATTTTTTTTCGTTTTTTTTTTTCATTTTTACCAATCAGTTTGTTTGTTACTATTTATATTATTTATTTATTAATGACATGCTGCTGTTTGAAAATCGCATGCCCCGACCCCCTTTGTTTCATCCAATTTAAATTGTGAAGGCGCTCCCCCACCCTGGAGCCTAACTTGGAGCCTTCCATGACGACGCGCCGATGCACATGCGCAGTAGGCTGCGGCGCGGGGACGCGTCCATACATTTGGCGTCAGTCAGGCAATCTGTTTGTTCTGGCAAATGCCAGAGGGGCTGCTATAAGGTGCCATAGAAAGTCAGTATTTAGTGGGCTGGTGGGGGCTGATTTGGCCTCTGTGTACCTGAAACGCCAGGGCCTATTTTAATTCTCAGTCAGTCTGGTCAGAGGGGTGCCTGTAGGGGTAGGTACCAAGGCCCTCTATAGAATGTTGGATGGAGCATGGAGGACCATATTAGGATTGTAGGGGTTGGGAGAGAAGTACCATTCTTTAGGTTAACTTTTGATATCTTATAGATTGTTCAGGAGCCAGAACCAGTAGTGCAGAGAATAGCAAGACAATTACTTTCAGCACCTATTCTATTCATTACAACCGCTAAAAATATTTAATCAAAGTATATTTGAAAATGACTTATGATGCTAAAAAAGTGCTCTTGCTGCCACAGATACCAGGCTCGTGAGTATTGTGGGTCATTTTTATACACCAGGCTTGCTATGCAACACAAATTGCATTCGCTCTTTTCCTCTCTATGCAGAGTTCCCACAACATACACTTTAATTACTGTGCATTCTGCAGGTATAAACTTAGATTTATTTGACTCAATTGGGTTACTTTAAGTTAAAAAGTGTTTATTTGCAGCCTATTGGGAATCTGGATTACACCATGCAGCCTGGTGGGGAAGAGATTGTTGGTCCACTTCGGCATCAGTCAATCAAGCCAATTGTGATTCCATAACTCAAGAAAACTAGATTCTCATTGACATGCAGGGGTGGTACATGGTGTGTCAGTGGATGAGGAGATGAAGGGGAGCAGCTCATCTTCACTTTATGTTATGGTTGAATTTTGAGTTAGTTCTCATTTGATTCAATGCCATTAGGGGGCCCATTGTCAGACTTCTGACACAAAGCAAAATGGTATAGAACACCTGCAAAACCTCAGCGCCTATTTCCACAAACCTCAGACATATGTTGGAGATGTCTTGAGGCGAAGGGTGTGATGCTGCACATCTTTTGGGAGCGCTCAATGATAAAGGCATATTGGGATCAAATAATCACTCTATCTGAAGGAATACGAAATTATACATTAGATAGAGAGCCGGCGTTCTACCTGTTGTTCCACATGGAGAAGCCTATGTCCACTTTTAAAAACTGTCTTCAATGCTGCAAAATATCTCATTCCTTTATATTGGAAGTCCAGACAGATACCAACAGTAAAAGACAAGCTCTATTTTTTTAAGGGAACTATCCGCAAGCACAGAAGAACAAAACTTAATTTTCATGGCTATATGGTGGAGATAGCTAAAGTTCAAGGAATCGGAGCGGTATAATATATTTATTTAAACCCTCCCTTCCCCCCCTTTTTTCACCCCCCTTTCTTTCCCCTCTCTCTCTTTCCCCCTATCTCACCTACCTTCTAACAGTCCACTCATACCACAGAAATCATATGTTGATTAGTTGTTGTATGTTTTATGCTATAATGTTGAAAGTGCAGAATTATTGCATTGAACTGTGAAAATGCACTGCTTTCATTTTATATTCTGTTGAAAACTTCAATAAAAGATTACAATACAAAAAAAATAAAGTAGTAAGCACAGATCAGCTGATGTTCTGCCCCTACAACAATCGTACAAAAGTTATGTCCGACTTAAAGCAAGTGACAGTCTCAGTGCCGGGCCTCGCCAGTCAGGTGACCTAGGCAATCTGGCCGGCTGCTGTGCCAAATAGCCGCATACATGCACACCAGTGCACCAGAAAAAAGTTTTTATTTCTATAGAACAATCATAAAACAAGTCGACTGAAAACATGTTTGGAAGGTGAACAACCCCTTTAATGGCAACTGCCTGTCACTGTGCACACGGGGAAGATTCTGGTCCAAAAAGTCACACATGAGCATTTTCAGGCAGTAGATGGTGGTTACCAGTATGGCCAATGGCAGACTGCACAGGGGGTATCAGGGGTGTTTGTCAGGTATGGTGAGTGCAGTATTGATATAAGAAAGCCAGGAGTTTGTTCTGTATCTGTATACGGTCTCATTTTATAAAGTCAATCCTTTTATGGGGCTATTTTCATTATCAGGTTCAGACTTTACTTTAAAAACAGAGATTTCAGCCTCTATTAATCTGGGGGGTCTGGGCAATATCTACTATACTCAGAGCGCACCCATTGCTCCCAGACCATATCCACTGTCCCTCCCCCGGGTTTGGGGCCCTAAGATTTTCTGAGAGTTACCCTCCTTCCATTGTGATCTCGTCAATGGCAGCAATATCTGGAGTACTGGAGAAAAACTTGGTGGACAACAGGTCACAACTTGCTGCATGTTTGTGACCTGCACCGAACCCTAACCCTCCACTTTGTACCCAACTCTAACCCTCCACTCTGCACCTGACCCTAACCCGCCACTCCGCACCTAACTCTAACCCTCCACTCTGCACCTAACTCTAACCCTCCACTCTGCACCCGACCCTAACCCACAGTTCTGCACCCAACCCTAACCCTCCACTCTGCACCTAACTCTAACCCTCCACTCTGCACCCGACCCTAACCCTCCGCTCCACACCGAACCCTAACCCTCCACTCTGCACCTAACTCTAACCCTCCACTCTGTACCCGACTCTAACCTACCACATCGCACCGAACCCTAACCCTCCACTCTGCACCTGACTCTAACCCTCTGCTCCGCACCCAACCCTAACCCTCCGCTCCAGAGCTGGAACTAAGGGTAAACACAAAAGACAGGAGCCACTGCCTGGGTGCAATTGCTGGGGCAGTGAATGGATGGGCCTGTGTGTCTGTGGGGGGCATAGGGAGTTTTGGCACATAGGCCCGGGTCAAATGGTGTCAATATCACTTAGAGTTTACTGTAGTTATGGAGACATAAAAGCCCACTTGTGCCATAGAAAGCCATGAGACATGTGGCAGCTACAAATACCCAGGGCCGGAGTAAGATATGAATGGGCTCCCATCACTGCAGAAAGACTGGGAAAGCAATCAAAGCCAAATGGAGAGCAGGAATGTTCAACCTGCATCCCCCCCAGCTGTTTTTCCCCAGCTGTCCTTGCAACAGCCTTGGCCCACTAGAAATCAATGTTAATTGGTGTTCAGAATGGGAGGGGCAGAGGCGAATGTGTGTTTTTAATACTGGTCCTGAAAATATTAACTAGTTGCACTTTATGTGCAGCCCTAACAGCAGCCCTGCATATAAGCCTGCATGACATAAGCCGCTAACTTCCTCTGACGTTCCAAGCATCACATTTCACCCTGCGCCCTAAACTCACAGCAGCTTCTCCCCCTGCCTGGGACTAACTGGCTGATGAGTTGGGTGGGAGGAGTCATGGCAGGGCCGGGCCAAGGTAGTTTGGCACCCTAGGCAAGGGTTTCTGATCAGCGCCCCCCTGCCGACCTGGATTTGCATTTCCCACCTTACCATTATGTTTTTTAATAAAAGAAACCGCATTATTGAATAAAACTTTTCATTTAAATAAATATGTAATGCTTATAAACAAAAATACAGTACACCAAAAAATACAAAGGTTTTATCCTGGTAAGCAAACAAAGTGCAAATTAAGCCATCAATATTTCCCCCAAGGTGGCAGGCCCGCCCAAGCCCCCCATGATCTGTACCTGTGCCAGCAGCCAACAATGAGCCCAGTCATACTGCTGCCCAAGCCCCCACCTGTATCTGTGCCAGCCCAGCAGCCATCAATATTTCCCCAGGCCCAAGTCCCCCATGATCTGTACCTGTGCCAGCCCAGAAGCAAACAATGAGCCCAGCCTTCCTACTGGTGTCCACACCCACACCTGTACATGTGCAAGCCCAGCAGCCATAAATATTTCCAATTCCCCAGGCCCAAGCCCCCCATGATCTGTACCTGTGCCAGCAGCCAACAGTGAGCCCAGTCATACTGCTGCCCAAGCCCCCACCTGTATCTGTGCCAGCCCAGCAGCCATCAATATTTCCCCAGGCCAAAGCCCCCCATGATCTGTACCTGTGCCAGCCCAGCAGCCATCAATATTTCCCCAGGCCCAAGCCCCCCATGATCTGTACCTGTCCCAACCCAGAAGCAAACCATGAGCCCAGCCATACTACTGCTGCCCATGCCCACGCCCACCTGTACCTGTGCCAGCCCAGCAGCCATAAATATTTCCAATTCCCCAGGCCCAATCCCCCCATGATCTGTACCTGTACCAGCAATCGTCAGGCAGGGTCAGAGGAATAAAAGAGCCCAGTCCCAGCACCAGCAGGACAGGTCTTCAGCGCGAGATTCTCCATCTAGCTCACACAGGTCCTCTCTGCTGCTGCCTGATCCATCTCAATGATGTGACTGACGCCAAATGTGTGGACGCATCACGCGCCGCAGCCTACTGCGCATGTGCATCGGCGCGTCGTCATGGAAGGCTCCAAGTTAGGCTCCAGGGTGGGGGAGCGCCTTCACAATTTAAATTGGATGAAACAAAGGGGGTCGGGGCATGCAATTTTCAAACAGCAGCATGTCATTAATAAATAAATAATATAAATAATAACAAACAAACTGATTGGTAAAAATGAAAAAAAACGAAAAAAAATAAATTTCCCTGAGAAGTGCGCCCCCCAGTGATTGCGCCCTAGGCGGTTGCCTACCCTGCCTATCCCTTGGCCCGGCCCTGAGTCATGGGCTCGTAGGAGGAGTCAGTGAATGCTATTCTGTGGGCCAAGCCCTTCCTTAGCTGGGTGTGGTTATAACTTCAGAGTGCAGAGCCAGGCCAGGCCGGACAGGCACCCTAGGCAACCTGGCCAGTCAAGGCACCGGCTGGTTGCGCACATGTTCATAATGGCGGTAATACACGGGCATTTAGAACAGACCGTCAGAGAGAGGGGACCGGACAGAGGGTAGACGAAAGAGGAGGTACGTGCTTGGTGCCCCCCCAGCTTTTGGGCCCTAGGCATGCGCCTACTCTGCCTACCCCTAGTTCCGGCTTTTTGTTAAACAAGTGAACATTTCAAAAATATTCATTTATTTTTTTTAGACTTTTTTTCACTGCACATATTGTGCTATTTTTGGGCTACTTTTGAAGTGCCTCTTGGCTAGTATTGGGCTGGTTTTGAAAATTAGACCTGGCAACCCTGCCATAGCCCCAAATGTCTGACAAACACACAATAACTTACAGTGAAGTCTCTGCTCCCAATAGTTTATCTGAAGTCCCAAGTCGTTTAAATTTGCTGCTCAAGGTTTTTGTTTGTGCCAAGGAACGAAATAAAGACATTTTTTCCTGGTTGCAGACAATACCAAAGTCTCTGGGTGGTGTATTATGTGAAGACTAGGGCTAGACTCTGCACGTTTTTTAGATTGACCAAAGATAACTTATTTTGGTGGGTCCCTGCATTTTTGTACAAACAAGGGCCACAATTTAGGGAGAGAAGGGGTTGATCACTTTTAAACAGACTTTTAGTATGATGTAGAGAGTGATATTCTGAGACAATTTGCAATTGGTTTTCATTTTTTATTATCTGTGTTGTTTGAGTTCTTTAGCTTTTTATTCAGCATTGCAATACAAATTTGCAATTTCAGCATCTGGTTACTAGGGTCCAAATTACCCTAAAAAAAACCAAACATTGATTCAAATAATAAAAAGTAGCAATAACATTACATTTGTAGCCTTACAGAGCATTTTTAGATGGGGTCAGTGACCTCCCAGTTTAAAAAAAAACTATAAAAAAATGAAGGCCAATTGAAAAGTTGCTGGAGCTGTTCTAGAACATACTAAAAATTAAAATAAAGGTGAACCATCCCTTTAAGGTGAGGACTGGGTGAAACTGAACCAAAATCTTATTTTACTCTTTAATTACTTTGTTTTCAACTCCAAAGAGTGCAGGTCACCTGAATTTTCTGCTTAAGTTTCCGTGGCCCCAAAATGGCGTCAGTGAAGATCAGTGCTGGCAGGGGTTTCCCTGTTTCTTGGAGGAGTTACACCACAACTGCTGTGACACATGGTTACTCACAAACAGAACTTTAGCTGGTTTTAGCCCAGTGTTTTAGGACAAGCAGAGAGGTATAAGCCCTTTTATACTATGAATAGAGGTAAACAAGTTAGGGACCACCGTGTGGGGTTTACCTTGTCGAGGTTTGGTGGCTTATCAACTTTATGATCATAACTCTTTGTAAACACATGTACTTTCATTTATACTGAATTACTTATGAGACAGGGGACCAGGGAATGTGCATTGATTAATTGGCCAAGTCAGTAGCACTTCCATTATACTTTTAATAGATTTTTATATAGGAGTGCTCCCACAACCACCCTTTTGTAGAAGAGAGGCAGACACAGACAGAAGATGTCCCCTTTGAACGCTGCTCTCCAAATTTGCAGATTTATAACAGGTTAAAATACAGGGGCGCTTTTAAAAGGAATAGTGGCTGTGGGGAGGAAACTTGGTGGGGGGGCAATGGAGCAGAAGTGGAGGGGGCTAGGGTGTATTTCTCTTTTAGGGCAGAGACACACGGTCCGATCTGGGAATATTAGTCGCCTGGCTCTTCTTCTGGGCTACAAATCTCCCAGAACTGCCTTCCCGTCGGCTACAATGTAAATCGCTGGCAGGATGGCACTCGGAGACCTTCGTTTGCTGAAGTCGCCCGAAGTTTCCTCGTGAGGCAACTTTAGAAAACGAAGCACTCCGAATGCCATCCCACCGGTGATTTACATTCTAGCCGACGGGAAGGCAGTTCTGGGAAATTAGTCGCCCTGAAGAGGAGATTTGTCGCCAGGCTGAATCTGACCGTGTGTCTATGTCCTTTAAGGGTCTTTAGGACTTCCTCACTGTGAAGATCAATTGGCAGCCGACTGCTTTTGATTCTGGAAGAGACTTTGAGGCACATTTATCAAGGGTCGAATTTCAAATTCATGTGTTTTTTTTTAAACTCCCCTAAAATCCCATAAATTCGACTTGTCCAAATTTATTAATAAAATCAAATTTTTAAACACGAACGAATTTAAACAACCCGCAAACTCGAATCAAATTTCGATTTTTTTTTTTCCTCCGAATGTCAGGAAGGCTACAAACATCGCCAAATTGATCCCTGGAGCTTTCCCAGTGACTTAAACCGTAATTCGGCAGGTTTTTAGGTGGCGAATAGTCGAATTTGAGTTCTTAAAGTAGGAAAAATCTCGAAATTCGAATTAAACTCAAATTGAGTTTGGATAATTTACAAATATCTATAGTTTTCCTTGAAGACAATGAACTATATAGAGAGAACTTCCCAATACATAAGGGATATAAGTCCAAGCACGAGTCAAGCATGAGACCACACCAATGCTAAAATCGGATTATAATGCAACACCGCAGCAAGCAGGGACACTAAAAAAAAAAATATCCATAAACCTTAATTTAACAAAAACTTTACTTGTTTCAGCAAATTAACATTTACAAACTGGTCCCAAAAGACGGAGATACTTTGTGACAACATTAACCAAACAGATTACTTTTCATGTATCAAACGATGGTCACAATTGAAGTAGAGCAAATGGCAGACATATTGAACATGTGTTTAAGGCTTCATTAGGAAAGATATAAATATATATTATTTTATCCAAAAATATAAATGCTGTATACAGATTCCCAGACATCACAATCATAGATGGATGAAAAATATATATAGAAAAAAAACACAATATCCGTGATCACAAGTAATAATGTTGTACGACAAGGTCTGTCTTGTGTCGCATTATTCAGCTTCAAAAGTCTTTGAAATCAGTGATTTAATACTCATTGTCTCCCTCACTAAAACTTCTGTATAGCTGAATGCACCAAATAAGGGGATTGACAGCACTGGGGCTCTAACACCCATTGGGAACAAATTAGCCCCCAAATAAAAATACAGGTATGGGACCTGTTTTCCAGAAAGCTCAGGGACCTGGGGTTTTCTGGATAACGGATCTTTCCGTAATTTGTATCTTCATACCTTAAGTCTACTAGAAAATCATGTAAACATTACATAAACCCAATAGGCTGGTTTTGCTTCCAATAAGGATTAATTATATCTTAGTTGGGATCAAGTACAAGCTACTGTTTTATTATTACAGAATTTTTTTTATTGGAGCTTTCTGGCGGTCGGGTTTCCGGATAAAGGATCCAATACCTGTATTTGCAGTGTTAAAGGGGTTGTCCACCTTTGAGTACTATGTTTATTCCGAGATCATTTGCAATTGGTTTTCATTTTTTATTACTATTGGCTTTTTATTCAGCAGCTCTCCAGTTTTCAATTTCTGGTTGCTATGGTTTATATTACCCTAGCAACCATGCACTGATTTGAATAGGAGAGGGTCTGAATAGAAAGATGAGCAATAAAAAGTAGCAATAACAATACATTTGTAGCCTTACAGAGCATTTGTTTTTAGATGGGGTCGGTGACCCCCATTTGAAAGCTGACAAGAGTCTGAAGAAGAAAGCAAATAATTAAAAAACTATAAGGAAAAAATACTGAAGACCAATTGAAAAGTTGCTTAGAAATGGCCATTCCATAAGGTGAACAACCCCTTTAAGGTTCAGTGCAGGACAACAAAAGCAAAGGGCGATGAGTAAAGGTTTTTACTAAGGGCTGGGAAATGACATTGGTGGTAATTTGGGAGGGGCAAAAAGGCTATATTCTAAATATACACAGGCCTCAAATTATACCACTTTATTGAAGACTTTAAAATTGCTGCAGAATATATAAAATAATGTGTAGAAATGAAATGGAAGAGTTGCACTCCAGATCCACTAGTCATGGCACTCCGAGTTGAGCAGAAAGAATTCATGATATACCCTAGGGATCAAGCACAGTCAGACCAGAAAGGCTGCTTAATGTTAACAACGTGTCTCGCCCAAGATTTACATTTACATTTAAGGCGTGATAGGGAAGAGAAGGCAGTTACTGTCTAACAACAGATTTGTTTGCCAAGCCAAAATTAAAAATTGTAACACTTAGAAAATAAGCCGCTATCGTAGCAAATGTGCACAATTCAATTTCTGTTTTATTGTTGTTTTAATCAAAAAAAATTGTCTTATAAAAAAAAAAAAAAAAAGTGTAAATACATTGATGACAGCAGTTACATCTTTTAAACAGTTTGGTTGGCTTATCAAAAGAGTAGAGTGCTGAATTTGTACAAGGGGACTTGGGGAATCGCCAATATTTCAATGTCTTTAGCGAGATTTACTCCACATTTGCACTAGTTACTCTGAACAACCCCAACAAGGTTTTTATATTAGATTTGGCTTCATTGGAGGCCCTCTGATAAGGGCTTGTTTCTATTTGCACCAGTGTAAAATAGGAGTAATGACTTGCATTATTAATCCATTAGAATGAAGCAGCGTTTCTGTAGCCTTTGTCCTGTTTGCAGTGGAACTGTAAGAGCTGTACCATTAAACAAATGAGGAGGGGACTGAGGAAAACAACCCTGTACAGTTTGGAAATTCATGGCATGATGTTGTATAGAAACACGTTGCATTATTAGTTGTAACAGTAAGAATTCTAGTGCTGTGGGGCCGAGTACAGCACAAGGCAACATCTCTTTGGGAAAAGAGGACATTGGGTCGAAAAGGATTCCGTTTATGAGTGTTTTTCTTTACGGCTGCGAGGAGAATCTGCTCCATTTGATGTTACTGTTCCATTCACTCCATTCTCTGAAAGAAAAAAAAAAAGACTCAGTGCCTATTGGTTCACAAAATCTATATCTATATATATCTATATCTATATATCTATATCTATATATCTATATCTATATATATCTATATATATCTATATATATCTATATCTATATATCTATATATCTATATATATATATATATATATATATATATATATATATATTCACTTCATGATCTGTTAAAATCCTCCTTGGAGTGCTGTAAATTTTTGCAATTTTATTTCTACGGACTGGCACCCAGGCTTCCTAATTTAATTATGGTTGTGTGTTCCATTCGTTTGGATTATATATAGACCACTATTAAAAGTTGCATTGCACTCTACACACACACGTGCAAAAAAATCATTCAAACATTAAATAAACCCAATTGGATTGTTTTGTCTGCAATAATTATATCTTCATTTGGTTGGTTAAATCTCAAATACAAAAAAACTTGAGTTGGGAAACCCAAAAAACTCAAATTGATGTAGTTTTTCGGCGAAAAAAAACCTTGAATCGCTTGAGCATTCGGGTCAAAACCTTCCAAAAAAACCTCAAACATCATGAAGGCTATGAACATCTTTAAGTGGTTCAAGGGACCTCTGCCATTGACTCCTACATGACCTCGACAGGTTTTAGATTAGTGTTTTAGTGAATTTTAGGATTCAAGCTTTTACCAGGGTCGGGGTATAATAAATCATAAAATAACCTTAAAAACATGAATTTTCATGGGAAAAAAAAACAACTCGGTCCGCAATAAATCTGTCCCTAAGTGTAGAGTTGGTCCCTCAGACCATGCTAAGAAGCACAGGAGATTTGTGGACTGTGACTACTGTCATTTAGTGAACCTGGGGAAATCTGGGCAAATTCCTAAATACCATGTAAAGATTTTTTTTTGTCTATATAAAAGAAGATGTATGCCAGTATCAGGGACATGCTTAGAGTACTAGAACTATTCTACCATTTGCCACTGGAGGGGGCAGTTTAATAATCCATAGTAGGGAATTTCTATATAAACGGTAGCATTGAATGAAATCATCAACCAGTAGAAATACCTTTTTCCTTTCGTGAAGCCTTGCCTTTAGCAGAGGTTGTTTTCTTCCTTTGAGAGGAGGGTTGAGGAGATGAATGCTCTCTCCACCGTCTCAGCTGGAAATTAATGAACTTCCACATCATAAATGCCTGGGTTATGCAAATAGATGCCAGCACGCTGATTCTAAAGCAAGAAAAGCATAATAATTAAGAGTGAGTTTCATAGTTCATTTAATGCAAGGTAACAGACATAAACCTTTTTTATAATGGCGTTTGCAAAAAGTACCCAGATTTAGAAATCATCCAGATTAAGAAAGTATCCATCAGTCAACTGAATAAATCAATATGAGACCAGGAGAGCCTTCGCTTTTCAAGTTATTAAGAGAAAATTACCAAAGACTTATGGATGGTAAAAACAAAACTACAAATTAGGGATGCGCCGAATCCACAATTTTAGGATTTGGCCGATCCCGAATCCTTTGTAAAAGATTCTGCTGAATCCTGAACTGAATTCAAACACTAATTTGTATATGTAAATTGGGGGAAAAGTGGGAAAGAGAACCACATGTACAGTGTGTGGTTAAAGGGGGGAAATTAAAATGTAATAACATCATACTGAAATAAGAAACTTTCTAAATACAATCAATTAAAAATTCTGTACTGTTTCTGAAATAATCAACTTTATATTCACTATTCTAGGCTCCGTTTGCCTAGAAGATGTATTAGAACTCACTCTATTAAAATCACCAGACATGTCTCTCTACATGCAGAATTTGTGCAAAAGGCAGTTATTTTGTTAGATTATGTTTGTACTGGAATCAGCAGTTATTTGAGTGAGCTCTAATTCATCTGCTAGGAAAGGGAGCCCCCCCCAATAAGATATATTAGATCTGTCTATAAATATCTGACACCCAACTCCTGCATGAAAACAGAATGAAGAGAAACAGCTGCTGAGAGAGGGATATTGAAAATAAACTTGGTTATTTCAGAAATCATGCAGAATGTTTAATTGATTGCATTTAGAAAGTTTCTTACTTCAGTGTGAGAAAGCTTATATTAAATATTAATTTTCACGATAGTTAAAATTTTTGAATTCCAGGTTTGTGTGACGAAAAGTCTCGTCATTTGTTGGATTTCGTTTGGCCAGGCACTCGGATTCTGTCAAATCCAGCTGAAAAAGGCTGAATCCCGAACGGAATCCTGGATTTGGTGTATCCCTAATACAAATCTCTGTGGTACACTATACATTGGAAGTAAAACATTCAACATTCAACAACAAAGCTTCGCTCCTATTGACAGTGTCAGTACTGATTGGTTTCAGGCTGGAAAGGATTATTAAAATTGCAATCTGAAGAAGAAGCTCCTCGTGCCATTTTCTTCTTTGTCTTCTCTTCATTCTAGTCCAAAGGCGCATGCACATTAGAGTGAAAGTTTAGATGCAAAAAGTCACTCTACTGTGCGTGTGTCTGGCCACACCCGAAAAAAAGAAGAAGATTGAAAGAGCTTCTACAGATAAGTCTGGAGCATCAAGCAATTAAAAGGCTACAATGTTCAACGTCAATGGACAATTCCATGCGTCCTACTGTGTAGCAGCATGCCAAGCAAATTCTAGTCTAGTAAAATCAGCTGCCAATAGAATCTGCATCTGTATATCAGTTAGCCAATGATCTAGCAGCCTGACTTCAGCAGGCAGGGAGTGCCATGATTTAGTCACAAATGGCAACAATTTCAGAATCAATCAATACCTGATGGCCAAAATGTTGAAGTTTCCATTACTTAGATCCAACTCTTGGTTTTCAGCCCGTGCAAGTCCAAAGCCGACAGTAAGAACACAAAGGATAAGCGTGAGGAGGCGCCCAAGGACAAAGAGAAGAGCCCACACAGTAAATCTGTAAAGAAACTCAACACATTATTTCATTTCCTACACACACAGCAAACTGTAACAAAAGGCAGCACAGTTAAGGAGAAGATTGATCAAAAATCAGAGAAAAAAATCCCACTCCTGATTATCTTTTCTCGCCAGCGAAAACAAATATTCTTTTTTATTTTTCAGTAATTGTGGATAGGTTGGAGGATGCAGTTTTTGGTTACAGGGGTAGGGAGGGCAGAATGCAGTGTTTAAAGGAGAAAGAAAGGAGCAGGTAGAGGATGTTATCTTTACAGACAGGGATTAAATATTCTTTGGATTGTGCTAAAGAGAGCCTTGCCCAAAGGCCCTAACATGCTTCTCTAGATTGTAGGGATGCACCGAATCCAGGATTCAGCCGAATCCTTCTGCCCGGCTGAACCGAATCCGAATTTGCATATGCAAATTAGGGGCAGGGAGGGAAATTGCGTGACTTTTTTGTTACAAAACAAGGAAGTAGAAAATGTTCCCCCCCTTCCCACCCCTCATTTGCGTATGCAAATTAGGATTCTGTTCAGTATTCGGCTGAATCTTTCGAGAAGGATTCAGGGGTTCGGCTGAATCCAAAATAGTGGATTCGGTGCATCCCTACTAGATTGTTTGTTCACCAAATGCATAAACCCGTCAATTTCTGTATGAATGCCTTTGGAAATGGGCTGGTTACCCTCATTATACCTATTTCCAGATCCTTTACAATTTCATTGTTGAACTAATTTATAACTGTTATTCATAGGATGCGTCTGACTTAATATTGTTTCTAGTCTTCCCCCAGCCTTATATAACATAATAACTTTTTTTAAAAATTTTAAACAGCCAATTAAGAAATGTGCAGATATTCTTTATTTTGTTTATTTAAAGGAAATGATAAGAACAAATGATGGACAATGGCAGAATAGACAGAGTTGCTCCTTTGGGTCCAATGCTTTGTTTGAAAGATGATGCTTAAAACATCTTACAAACAATTGCTACTCTCATAACAACATTATCTAATATGCTAAAATTAAGATTAAAGGAAAACATTACCCCCTGGACAATGTAGGTCTCTATAAAAAAAGATATCAAAACCCTGCTTCATGTAAATAAACTTTTTTCATAAAATTTTACTTTATGTGCCATTGGGTAATCATAAATAGAAAATTGCCATTTTAAAAAATAAGGGCCGCTTCCTGGGATCATATGATTCACGGTGCACACAAACAAACTATACAGGTCACATGAGCCAATTAACAGACTGAGTTGTGTCTTTTGCTTCCACACTTCTTCCTGTTACAGTTAGAGTTGTAGTATCTCTATTAGGGATGCACCGAATTCACTATTTTGGATTCTGCCGAACCCCCGAATCATTCGTGAAAGATTCGGCCGAATACCGAACTGAATCCGAATCAATATGCAAATTAGGGGTGGGAAGGGGAAAACATTTACTTCCTTGTTTTGTAACAAAAACTCATGCAATTTCCCTCCCGCCCCTAATTTGCATATGCAAATTAGGATTCGGTTTGATTTGTCGATTCCGCCGAATCCTGCTAAAAAGGCCGAATCCTGGTTCGGTGCATCCCTAATTTCTGGTCAGGTGATCTCTGAGGCAGCACACAGACCATCATGAAATGGTGGCTCAAGGCAAGAGATGTAAAAGGACAATATTTACTAAATATATATTCCAGTTTGGTAAGATTATTATATGTCACTTAATATGATGTAAACTATCTGTTGATCAAGTATTCATTTTGGGGGTATAGTTTTCCTTTAAAAATAATTTTTCATGCAGTCATTTTGCCGCTTGGGACACTTACCCTTTCTGGTATTTCTCATTGCTGAAGTAAAACAGACGTGACATGTGGAACAGGAATTCTACAAAGTAATGCAGAACTAGTAGTACCAGACCCAGGCGATTGAGGCTGGAATACAAAACAACAGCTGCTGTTATACAATGGGCCCAACAGTGACAAGCTGGTTAGTAAACCAACATGAATCTATAAGAATTTAGTTTTTTAGAGTGGGTAAGAAAACAAATACTTACTTGAGAACATAAGCTCCTAGAATATGGAAGAGGTACAAACCAATGTAGACCAGCTGCCTGGGAATGTCTTCCTATTGGATATTAAATAAGGGACAGAATATTTGTGACACAAGCCAGTATAACAAAAATATTACAAAGCAAAACATTTCACACTGAGAAAAGCCAAATATAGTGAAACCGAGTAGTGCCCAATTATGTCGCATATCAAATATAATTATTTCTTTAAAAAAATATAGTTATTTAAAGGATGGAAAAGCAAGGAGGCCATAGGAAGCCCGACATGACTTCTGGGATGATTATCACCTGTATCAATAAGTAGCCCAGTCAGTGCATGCCCTACAGAAAGCATCAGCAAGTGAAAGTGTGTGGCTCACTAATTGTGTAGTGTTTGGTCAGATCAGAATAGCATTAAAAAAAATCCTATACCCCCACAAGAAGGAAATGCTTTCACACTTGATAAAATAAGTGGTCTGGGATAGGTTTTATTCTAAACGATAAAATAAGTGGTCTGGGATAGGTTTTATTCTAAACTTAAGGTGGCCATAGACACACAGATAATATCATATGAAACCAAATTTCATACAATATTCGTTGCGTGTATGGTGGAAAAAGAGCCAACTGATATCGGCAGAAGACTTGGATATCGGTCGGCTCGTCAATCGGGCTGGGCGTAAAACTTTGATCGGGTGCCTTTGAAGGAACACAAACAATCGCCCATGGTTAGTGCTGAATCGTCAGATACAGGTAGAATTCTATTGTTTCTATCTGTATATCTCCCTGTATATCAGATGATTCAGCTCTAGACATGTGTATTGAAACAAACAATCTTTCTTGGAAAGATCTTTTCCAAGAAAGATCGTATTAAAGGAAGACTAAGTTACTCCATGTTTGGTCCTTGAGGGGTAGATCATTAGATTACCAGAGCACAGATAATACCCCTATATAACGTGTATCTGCTTAGCTCTGCACTGGTAATCCAACTACTCCCTTGCAAGGACATGGAGCTGCTTCAATTTCCCGGTTTACCTCAAGAACCCCCCCCCACACCAAAAAAAAAACCCCATAAATTTATTGTGATTAGAACAATAGTCAAAAAGTATGTTTGGCACAAGCCCATTTTGATATATTGCCCCTTTAATTGACCACAACTGAATAGATGACAAGTTAACGTACAGTGTGATAGGGTTTTTGCACACAAAGGTGATGAGTTCATGCAGTGTTCCTGTGCCTCTCACCGGCATATGTATGCATCTTCTGGAAGATTACTAGCAAGAACAGACACACATAAGAAAACAATTGTACCTTTTTAGTTTTCTGGAAGTAGAGCTCTGGAAAAGCATGAAACCAATATGCTAGCTGGGAAATGTAGAAGAACTTCATCTGGAATCTATGCACGGAAATAAACAGTTATAATGTCACTATGTTATGAGGATTTATCATGTCACTCAGTGTCAGTGGATATCCACACACAAACACATACATATTATATAGAGACACACAAACACATAAAATACATCATATACAAATCTGTGAACACGCTTCTGAAAAAGAAATTAATGCCATACTATAATCTGTGTTGTTTACAAGCAATTTCAGGTATCTGTATGAGTGCAGACTGGGCTATCCTGTGCAGGTGGTGGCTATGGGCAACATGTATAAGACTACCCAAAAAAGGGGAAATGGCAACACACCTGTGTCACTCAAAAACACACAGGCTAATGGGTGTTCATTCAAACACACGATAGATGGAACATGCAGTCAACAAGAGCATAGCATTTTACTAATGTATTAACTTGCTGGGGCTATTGGGCTAATGTGTAGGTGTCTATAGCAGTGGTCCCCAACCAGTGGCTCAAGAGTCACATGTTGCTCTCCAACCCCTTGGGTGTTGCTCCCAGTGGCATCTAAACAGGTGCTTCTTTTTGGATTCCTGGCTTAAATGTGAGCTTTAGTTGCATAAAAACCATGAATACTGCCAAACAAAACCTCTCATAGGCTGCCAATTCACATAGGGGCTACCAATAGCCAATCACAGCCCATATTTGGCACCCCCAGGAACTTTTTGTATGCTTATGTTGCTCTCCAACCTATTTACAGTTAAATTGGCTCACGGGTAAAAAAAGGTTAAGGGCCCCTGGTCTATAGCTTTGCTGTTCTTGACTGGTCCCATAGAATTGATGACTGACTGCTACCAGCAACTCCACCAGTACTAGTAGTGCCTGTGTTAGTAAATATGCTGTGTGCGTATTACACTTTCTTTATTTGCAGCACAGAAATACATTTGTACCTGATCCATGCAACAAACACACATGTTGTAGACTTACGGAAAATAAGTGTGAGGATACCCTTTCCACAGGCTTATCGGATCAGAAAAATAATTCTCCTAAGATGAAAAAGACAAAAATGCATTTTTGTTCACAAAAGGTAACAAAAAGAATTATCATTGGTGTATGCTATAAACCACCTCATAAGTGTCGAGTATGAAGCCCAGCTACTCTTGCAGATACAAGCGGCTTCACAGCTGGGTCAAGTTGTTGCTATGGGTGACTTCCGGGTGATGCACTGCCGGGTGATGATGTGATACTGATTCAGTTAATGACTATAAGAATGGCTTGGATGATTTTCTGGACAGACATAATATCAAAGGCTATTGTGATACTAAGCTCTATAGTTAGTATAGGTATGGGTATATAGAATTTAATTAAAAGTAGGGATGGGTGTGTGTATGGATGCTGGGTTTTCATTTGGAGGGGTTGAACTTGATGGACTTTGTCTTTTTTCAACCCAATTTAACTATGTAACTAACTATGTAACCCATGGAATGTATAACCACAAAAAAGGATCTACTTGCTTTCTTGAATTTGTATCAGTCCAATTTGTTAGGAGGAAAAAATATTTACTATTCTTGCAATTCTGATGCAATATTATCCATGATGTTTAGGTTTTACTGCACTACAATATAAGTAAATTTTTCAGGCCAAAGACAGTCTGAGCTCAGCCTACAAATACCTGAATGATTTAGTTTGCCAATCACGCTATATAGTGTAGATAGCACCACACCCAATACAATCCAAAAGTGGAAGAGCTGTCCTCAGCCTGGAAGCTCCAGAGAATTTTGTAGCACCACAGTACATAGCAAATATATTTCTGACCCTACTGTGTTTGTGTGGGGGGTTGAACAACTATCAGAAAAACCCTTATAGTGAAATTAGTTACAAACATTGTAATTAGTGACTGTGCAAGCTGAAAATAACATTACTGTTCTGAGGTAGTTGCTATGGTAATACCAGAGACTTATTGCTGGCTCTACGGGCTAGCTCATCGGCCAGCCAATTTGATCGGTTAATTTTCAGTGTTTTATTTGTGATCTGTAAAAATTAACAGTGAGCTAATAGCCCTGCTTGTATTGGATAAGCAGCAACATTTTTATGTAATCTTTTTGTTCAACCCACTGAATTAAAGCTGAAAGTCTGCTCCCATAGACCCCATTTTATCTAAATAATCGAGTTTTTAAAAAATTATTCTTTTTTCTCTGCAATAATAAAACAGTACCCTGTATTTGATCCAAACTAAGATATAATTAATCCTTATTGGAGGCAAAACCAGCCTATTGGGTTTATTTATGTTTACATGATTTTCTAGTAGAATTAAGATATGAAGATCCAAATTAATGAAAGATCCGTTATCGGGAAAACCCCAGGTCCCGAGCATTCTGGATTAAAATTCAATTCATTCCAAAATTAAATTATTTGTGTTAGTATGGTCTTTAATTGACTGAGCATTACTAGAAGATCTACTTACCGAGACAATAATGCTCGCTCCCCAAATGCAAGAGAACAGATAAAATGCACTTAGCTGTCCAGACTCGTTAAACTTGCTGTGCTTTGTCTTGGAAAAGTGCATACGCCGGTTGATTTTCTGAAACAAGAATAAAAGTTGAGACAAAGTGCATAGGCTAAACTACACATGCTTGTTCTATTATTTACATATATGCATGTGATATTTTCTGTAGGATTTTTTTTTAAATTTTTATTTTTAGAGGAGCAAGAAAGTGGATCCACTCTTAAAAGTATCTTCATCGACAGGCCTGGCATCAGACTGTGGGGAGTTACAGGAGTGGAGGTCGGCAAGGAAATGTCAATGTATGAATTTTCTCCATGAACTGTTTTGCAAACTTTACCTAATCTTAAGATGTCTAAATGGAAAGTCCAGGCTTTATATGTGTCCATATATAGATCAAAGTCATTCAGATATGAAATGAGCCAGGTGAAAAATCTCATTGGCTAATGCTCTACACACCATGCATTGAGGCTACGTCTTCATTCGTAAGGAAGACAGACCTCTGTGAAAAAGAACTAAGGGAGGTGGATGCTGAGCATAGAAACCTTTAAGGTTTATTATAATGAGCAGCGTCATGCAGCTAGCTAATAAAGTTAACAATGTTGAAAAGTAAGAATGCAGAATTACCTTAGTGCCATGCAGAAAATTATTGTAATAAAGCCAAGAATGTAGCATTTAATTTTTCCTTCAAACAAAGTTTTGGAAGGTTAGCACTTATTTCATAAAAAGTGCATGATGGTCTAGCTATCCATCAACTATCTATCTATCCATCCATCAACTATCTATCTATCCATCCATCAACTATCTATCTATCCATCCATCAACTATCTATCTATCCATCCATCAACTATCTATCTATCCATCCATCAACTATCTATCCATCCATCCATCAACTATCTATCCATCCATCCTTCCCCTAGCCATCCGTCCCCTACCCATGCGTCCTTCCTCTATCCATCCATCCATCCATCCTCTATCCATCCCTCTACAAACTCAGAAAATTCTTATTGGATTTGATACTGACGGCACAATATGCTTTGCTGTGGGCTTAGCATATTTGCTTTTACTTGGTTTGCAATGGCTAAAAATAAAGGCATCTTGCTGCACATTCTATACACAGAATAACGAGCACTAATTTTGGAATTGAATCTGAAGCAGCAGCAGGAAAGCCAGACTGATTAAATCTGTGTGCACAAACATGGAGATAAAGCTGGCAAATGTAGTCAATTTTCCAGCAAATTGACTGAAGTCATACCAAGTGATTTTCTAAAAATGAGAACATTACTGGCAATTTTATAAGACATGAAGTTAAATCCATTTAGCGGATAACTGCATCCAAAGCAAGACTAGATTTCCAGCCTCCCCGGCTTGATATAATCTTTGTGGTGATAGATGAACCTGCAGCTTATGGGACAAACAGATACAAAAATGTCTTTATTCAGCCAAGGGCAGGAGAATAACATAAGAATAAACTTACATCTAATATGTATTCTTGGATAACAGCATGTAGTATTATTGCCACCAGCATGTAAAAGAATACAGTGGCCATATCTTTGATGCCATAATGGTACAGCGAAGCTTGTTCTCCAAGCACCCCTGAAAGATAAAAAAAAGTTAGCTACAATCCCTGTTTCATAGGCTTCTTGACTCTTCCATGCAGATCGTGTTTGTGCAAGCAATGCTGCTCAATAAACCAGTGCACTAAACCTTATACTTTCATAGTGTGCAAGGTTGTTGTTCCAAGATCTTGTTTTAAAAAGAGAACTTCCATTTTATTACAATTAAATCTGTTCAATTAAGAAATACACCGTAATTGTGCATTTAGGCTAATGCCACACCATGCGGTTTCTCATCTGCTCTCTTCTGATCCTCCACCCGGAGCAACTCCATCAGTCCAGCTACAGACTCGGGATGAGAAACAGTCTGTTCTGGCTTCAGATTTACATTTTTCAGAACTACGTCATGTTTAGGTTTCTTCCATGCAGAGTATGGGTTATGGTTAGTAATGCGTGAAAAAATTTGCGAAATGCATTGAAGTCAATCGGCATTTTTTCACGCGACAATTTTTCTCTTTCCAAATGCATTAAAGTCAAAGGGCGTTTTTTCTCATGGCGACTTTTTTTGTCCTAATGCATGAAAGTCAATGGGCATTTTTTTTCTCATGCCGACTTTTTTTTTTTTGTCCTAATGCATTAGGGCAGGGGCACACAAAGCTACTGGGAGAGATTAGTCACTTAACGACAAACCGCTTCTTCTTCTGGTGACCCGAACTGCCTCCCTGCCGGCTAGAATCTAAATCGACGGCGGGATGGCACTCAGAGTGCTTTGTTTTAAAAAGTTGCCTGAAGTTTCCTCGTGAGGCAACTTCGGAAAACAAATGGGTCCGAGCACCATCCCACTGGTGATTTCGATTCTAGCCAGCGGGAAGGGGAGATTAGTCGTCCGAAGAAGAAGCAATTTGTCGCCGGGCGACTACATCTCCCCAAATCTTAGCGTGTGCCATTAACGTTAAAGTCAATGGGCATTTTTTCTTATGGGTGTTTTTTTCTCTGATAATTTTTGTGAAAAAATTTGCACACTCATCACTAGTTACGGTCTTTTCTCTTAGGTAGAATATTAACAAAACAGGTCATTTGACCAGGGGTACGCACACCATACACATATCCAAACTTACTCTTCATTCTGCTTAACAATAGTTTTGACATCCCTGTATTAGAGAAAACCATGGTTTCAGACAATAAAAATGACAAAACCAAGGCTAGCATCTTTTAAGGATTGCAGGTTGTTTTAATGATGTAAAATTCAAAAAAAAATGTTTTAAAAAATGAACCTCGCAAGTGGTGAGATGATTGTGCTTGGCACTTGATCAAATAATGATTCCCAATCATGTTCTTCAGAGTCTGTGGGCTGTTCTGTGATAAAAACAAGCTGCATTGAAAAATAGCAACTGACAGCTGGGAAGTTGAGGCTATTGTGGAATCTGGTTTCCCCCCCTGATAATAGGATAATGTGGGTTTCTTAGGCAGATCACAGCAGAATTAGATATAAGCCTTGCTATAAAAAGCAAAGCAATAAGCAGAAAACGCTGCATTTATCTCATAGTGCCGTCAGCTGACTTTCTGAAGGCTCATGTGTATCTCACTTGAGGGGAATGTGACACAGAATGAAACTCGTGGATGCCTGTGTGTTTGTGAAGATGAGGCAAAATTCAAGATGAACAAGTTTTGGATCAGGGAAGCACAATGGCTTCAGACAGACATATTTTATAGATACATTTGTGTAAGTGAGCCACATTTAAAATGATTCCAATTGTAGACTACAGTAAAGCAGAGGCTGCTAGATAACCAAGAATCATAAACGTTCATAGTCAAACGGATATAATAATCATCGGCTACATTCAGGAACAATCAGACGTTTGCTTAAATCAGAAGAGACAAAGTTTTCTCCATGCTGCAGGTGCTGGTACTTCTAAATAGCAAAATTAAAATTGAATATGAGCTATAACTCATGAACTTTCTAAATATAATCACTTAAAAATTCTGTACTAACTCTGAAATAATTTACTCTTTAGTAACCTGCTTTAAGCAATGTGTCTTTTTTTCATGCGGGAGTAGGAGTCAGATTATCATTGACGGCTCTAATACCCAGATAATGCACTAGAGTTAACCGTTATCATCTAGCTTTAATTCTGGCTATGAATGCTGCATGGAGAGACATTGTGCTGAGAGGGGGGGGACAATAGTTATTCTGTAAACAATATATATGAAATGTATATATTTATGGCATGAATCAATTTGCCAATATAAAAAGCAACCGGCAAGTGGGTGGACAAATGCGATTTATTGTGAAGAATGTCTCCAGGCCTTTTTACTTTTAAATGAGAAGGGAAGCTACGGAGGCATTTTATTGCCAATAGATTAGCTGCAATAGTGCAAGCTAGAATGCTATATTTATTCTGTAGAATGCTTTACCATACCTGAGTAAAAAGCTCTAGAAACTCTCTGTTTAAGATAGCAGCTGCAGTATAAGCTTGGCGTGACATCACTTCCTGCCTGAGTCTCTCCCTGCTCACGTATAGCCCTGGGCTCAGATTACAGCAGAGAAAGAGCATGCTCAAGCCCAAGCCCTGGAGGTTTAAGAAAACAGGAAGTCTGATACAGAAGCCCATGTGTACACAATAGAAGGAAAGAAATGGTGTGTTTGTTTTAACAAAGGACTCAGAGCAGCATTACTTTGAGGGTTTACTGGTATATTTTGGTGGACCTTTCTGATAAGGCTTACTTAGTTTTTATCCTTTCCTTCTCCTTTAATGAAGGGGATTCAGCCTTTTTTTTTAGCAGGATTCGGCCGAATCCTCGTGCCTGGCCAATCCAAACCCTAATTTGCATAAGTATATTAGGGGTGGGAAAGGAAATCGGGTAACTTTTTGTGACAAGGAAGTAAAAAAAGTTTTTTCCACTTTTCCCCTACCCGTCCCTAATTTGAACTGCAAATTAAAATCCAGACAAATCTTTCATGAAGGATAAGCGGATTCGGTATATACCTACAAAAAAAACATCTTTAAAACAGTTAATCTGTTATGAGAGGTACTTGCCTTCTACTGGAATGGTGACATTATACTGGAGCGTGACAAACATGACGGCCGCCTTTGCTGTAATCTAGGGAAAAAAAAGACAAATCTGGTATAAGCAAAAAAAAAAAAAAACAAGCAAAATGTCCATCTGATGTTAAAGGGATGGTTCACCTTTGAGTTAACTTTTAGTATGTTATAGAATGGCTAATGCTAAGAAATGGCCAAATTGGCCTAATTTTTTCTTTTTTTATAGTTTAAAATGTATTTGCCTTCTAATTCTGACTTTTTCCTGCTTTCAAATGGGGGTCATTGACCCCATCTAAAAAACAAAAGCTCTGTAATGGCCCCCATACACGGGCTGATAAAAGTTGAGTCAACACCTTATTGGCCCGTGTGTGGGGCCATCCGACGGGCTTTCCCAATTGAAATCGGTCCGAAAGTCGGCCAGATCTCGATAGGGCAGGTTAAAAAATCCAGTCGGATCGTGGCCACATCTGTGCATGTATGCAGGCCCTAGGCCCCACAATCGGACCAGCCCGATATCGCCCACTTCAATGTGGGCATATCGGGGAGAGATCCACTCGTTTGGCGACATCGCCAAACTAGCGGATGTCTACATCTATGGCCACATTAAGGCTACAAATGTATTGTTATTGCTACTTGTTATCACTCATCTTTCTATTGAGGCCCTCTCTTATGCATATTCCAGTCTCTTCTTGAAATTAATGCATGGTTGCTAGGGTTATTTGGACCCTAGCAACCAGATTGCTCAAACTGTAGAGCTGCTGCAAACTGGAGAGCTGCTTAATAAAAAAAACTAAATAACTCAAAAACCACAAATAACATCATACGTAAAGTTAACTTAAAGGTGAACAACCCCTTTAAGAAGAGATAAAATCCAATTATTATATTGCAGTTTGATAAAGTTCTACTAATTATACACACCACTTTTGTAGCTATGGCAATCTTAATCCACACTAGCCTGCTAGTTATTTGATTTCTGGTCCCAACTAGAAACATTTTGTACAACTTGGCCATGTGATGGGGTGGGCAAATAACATTGTCCTATTGGTGGTGCCCTTGCCCTGATAGGAAATGAGTGGCATTGCCCCTTACTCCCTCATCTGTCCATGCTGGCACCATGAAGGTGTAATTTCAGTCTGGACTGACATCACAGGATTGGCTGTTACAAAATGCCCCTGAACTACTGCACATGCCTTCCCAAATCTGATTATACAGATCTGATTATACATCTTCGGACTGAAATCTGTATAGCTGCTGAAGAATGCTGCTTTTGGATTATATAATGTAAGTACCTGCACTATTTTACTAGAAACAGCAGTTGATTTTTGCCTATGTTCTGAATTCCCAACATTTGTATTTTAGGATTCCTTGTATATTTAACGCTGGATTGCCTAACATAGTACTCAGGGCTCTTAAACACTCTTATGCATACAAACGTATACTGGGCAGGTAAAAAAACATATATTGTGTTTAAATGTGTTTTTTAAATGCAACAAACGGTGGCCATACATGGACATATTTAATCTTCTGATTTGAGCCCTTTAGATCGCTTCAGCAGCTTATCTGCCTATGTATGGGGACCTCCGATCAGACCTCCTGAACAATTTCTGGCTAAAAATCATCCAGATGTCGATGAGGCAGGTTTGCTCTTTCCATAGGATTAGGGACCACATTGACTAGGTGATGCAATTCTCGCTCCCACGGCTCATTTACACGTAGTTGTAATCCGATTGTTTGGGGCTAAGGCCAACAATCAGAGTAAAGACACGTATTGTCCAATTTAGGTGGGCAAATCAGGGAAAGATCCTGCTCATTTGGCAAACTTGAGTGTATGGCCCCCTTAAGTGTTTTTTTGAGTTTCAAATGCACCCCTCTATTTTACGGGTCTTTTGAGCGCACACCAGCTGCAAAAAGAGCAACATGGTGCGTTAAAAAAACGAAGGATGCACCAAATCCAGGATTTGGTCGGGATCAGTCTTTTTCAGCAGGATTCGCCCGAATCCAAGTGTCTGGCCGAACCGATTCCAAAAAATCATGCAACTTTTCATCATGCAAACAAGGAAAATATTTTTTTTACTCTTTTTTCCCCCCCTCTTTCCCCCTAGTCTCCCTAATTTATATATGCAAATTAGGGTTCAGATCTGGTTAGGTATTCAACAGAATCCTTCTGAAACGATTCGGGCGAATCCTAACATAGTGGATTCGGTGCATCCCTAGAAAAAAAACCAATAAAATGAATCAATTAGCTGATGTGTTTAGGCGTGCCAAATGCACACAAAACCCCACCTGTGTACAAGAGCCATAACTCTCCTCACTCCAGGAAGACTAAGAAGTGTCCATGTTTGGTACTTTTTACAAAAGTCAAATACTCCAGAGGCCAAAAGGACAGCTATATTAGTAGTGTGATTTCTTTGTGCAATTAATATTGTGGTTTGCACAATTAAAGGACATAAGTAAATACTTGATGAGGTAAAATAAGTGTAAAATATGCATCTACCCCACAGAATAACAACAAAATAGAACAGGGGTCCCCGACCTTTATATTTAAATGTAAAAAAGAGTTGGAGAGCAACACAAGCATGAAAATGTCCATGAGGATGTTAAATAAGGGCTGTGATTGGCTGCTTGGCAGCCCCTATATGGACTGGTAGTCTACAGGAGGCTCTTTTTGGCAGTACACCTGTTTATTTATACAACAAAACTTGCGTCCAAACCAGGAATTCAAAAATAAGCCCCTGCTTTGATGCCACTGGGAGCAACATCCAAGGGGTTGGTGAGCAACATGTTGCTCGCGAGGTACTGGTTGGGGATCACATGGAGCCAGAATATACACAATATAGTCTAATTAGATTTATTTCATCTTTATCTCATGAGCAGAAAAGCTAAAGCAGTTACCTGCCTGCCTGCACACCAAAGAGTAACGAAAGCATCTTTAATAGAGAAAAAAAAAAAAAAAGATCAGTGATATAAATATATAAATTAGGGGTTACTGAATATCTCTATAAGCAAACTTTAGCTAGTGCTGGATCTCTTTTACACAGGCCTGGTGCCTTGTTACTTGGGAAGAGGTAGAAAGAAACACTTATGGACTAGCGGAAGAATAAAGGGGATTCTACTTTTATTGCAATTTTTTTTTTATTACAGTTTCTGATGTGAACAGTGGGGGAAGCTTCCCAGGGGGATCTAGTCTGTCCATTTTACTAAATTATTTCAAGAAAGCAAAGAAAATTCATGCAAAAAATGGGATTCATAGGAGGCGGATAGGAATAGGGATGATTTGGTATTCATACACAAACTCCCAGTCAATAAACATACACTAAATCCAGCCCGAGATCTCCCACGTGTGTTTGCTTTATGGATCATGTGTTAAGCAGTACTGCCACGTTAACACTGTAGCTCCAGGCAGCCAGCCAGCACAAGTACAGCCTTCACTATACGCTTCATTTACCCCTCTACTTACCAAATGAAACACTCCTCACAATGCTGAAAGTTGTAGTTCATTAACAGTGGCAGGTGCAGAAGCTATACAAAAAAAAAAAATCTGCAGGTAGAGGTATGGGACCAGCAACTCTGATGCCCTAAATCTGCACTGAGGGGTAAGTAAAAAGTTAGGGGCATTTACACGGGGTAGCAGCTAGGTTGGGGGGGTAGGAGTTAGGGGGGGTCTATGTAGGGGGGTAGGGTTTTTTTTTTAAAATAAGAGGTGGAATTCTTCTTTAAAGACAATTGTACAGGTATGGGGTCTGTTATCCAGAATGCTTGGGACCTGGGGTTTTCCAGATAATGGATCTTCCTGTAACTTGGATCTTCATACCCCAAGTCTATTAAAAAATCATTTAAACATTAAATAAAACCAAACCGACTGGTTTTGCTTCCAATAAGGATTAAGTAGATCTTATCTAGAGTACAAGCTACTGTTTTTTTTACTACAGAGAAAAAAGGAATCATTATTCTTTAAAAAAAATTGGATTATTTGGATTAAATGGAGTCTAAGGGAGACAGCCTTTCCGTAAATTCGAAGCCTTCTGGATAATGGGGTCCCGGATAACAGATCCTATACCTGTACTTTGATCTTCAATGATCTACAGCAATGTAAGTGACAGCAAAGTCTTGCTTTCTTAACAGAAAAAAAAATCTGCTAATAAAGTTTACCCTCCCCCCATTAAATTTACATCTCTGTACATCCAATGCTGTGTCATTTGCCTATGGGCAGATTTCCTAACCTATCCTGACAGTTTATACATCAATGTTCCTACAGTGGGAGAAGCTGTCCTGGATTGCGCTATGAGACAAAATACAGTATTACCAGTGCCCTTCCTCTCTAAATATGGGTATGGGATCCATTATCCAAAAACCTGTTATAGAATATAATTCCGTTTAAAAAAAAAAAAAAAAAAGTCCCTTTTCTCTGTAATAATAAAACAGTACCTAGTACCTTCATCCCAACTAAGATATAATTACTCCATATTTAAGGCTAAACAATCCTATTGGGTTAAATGTTAAAAGGATTTTTTTAAGCAGACATAAAGTATGGAGTTCTAAATTACAGAATGACCCCCCCCCAGAATTCTGGATAATGGGCCCCACACCTGTATGTTAAACTTCCAGCTCACCTGTGCAACAAGACATAACTGCTTACAGTTTCCAACGCAGAGGGGCACTGGAACCATGCAAGATTACATGTAAATGAGCCATGATATGTAAATATTGGGTTCACAGACACTAGACTATTCTCAAGTGCGGCACAGAGCACAGCAGAAATACATGGGTCACTAGCAAGACATACTAGTGGGGCTCATTTATAAGCACTGGGCAAATTTGAGTTAAAGTTACCCATAGCAACCAATCAGCGATTAGCTTTTTTAAGCCAGCTGCAATAAGAACAATGAATGCAACAATCTGATTGGTTGCAATAGGTTACTGCCCATGGGCAAATTTGCCCAGTTTTGATAAAAGACCCCCACTGTGATCCAGGAATATGCAATACGTGCTCCAGTTTCCAGGAATGCTGCATAGACATAAGCTTGCGAGTACCTCAGCACACTTGCTATTGAGCAACAAAATGCAGGATTCACTCATATTTGTTTGTGGGGCAGTAATCCATTTATTGACTCTACTTTTTTCTCTCCAAACACTGTATTTGTAGTTTTGGCTCAGCGATAAATGGATAAAATGATCCTTAATAAAACACAATATAAACATTTACAAGTCATTAACAGGCCATCATTTTGTGATTACCCATTACAGGTATGGGATCCGTTATCTGGAAACCAGTTATCCAGAAAGTTCGAAAATTACAGAAAAGCCGTCTCCCACAGACTCCATTTTATCCAAATAATCCAAATTTTTAAAAATGATTTCCTTTTTCTCTGTAATAATAAAACAGTACATTGTACTTGATCCAAACTAAGATATAATGAATCCTTATTGGAAGCAGAACCAGCCTACTGGGTTTATTTAATGTTTACATGATTTTCTAGTAGAATTAAAGTATGAAGATCCCAATTACAGAAAGATCTGTTATTTGGAAAACCCCAGGGCCCATACCTGAACTACTCTGCTGTATAAACTCGAAAGTCTTTCAGTTCCTCATCAGATAGATAAGTCAAAAGATCATTTTCCAGTAACTGTTGCTCAAACTTAACCTAAAAAATAGGGAAATAAGTGACTTGTATTAAACAGGGCTTCTACAGTTAGTTACATGCATTTTGTCCTCCGGCCTATCCACTGCCATCACAATTACATATTTCGGGCCTTATCTTTGTCGCTGCTGAGCAGAATCTCTGGGTTTCATTACAGGCAGCTGTTAGACTCGATACAATAGTTGTTAATACTCCAGAGATGCTGCTGAGAAATGGATCAAGTAATGTAGCAAATTGTAACAGTTCTATCTAACAATCTAAAAACAACTGAACTATTTCTATTGGTTACTCACATCCTACAGTGCTACTGGTGAAAGGACACGAACACCACAGGATCAATGGGGAACTCCAATAAAGCTGCAGTTTTTATGGAGAATACTTTTTAACTCTTAACAGGCACCTTATATTATTTATTACTGCCTGCCTGATGAGGTAGATTAAAAAAAAACAAAAAAAAAAACATATCCCCTTTACAATTAAGAAGGAAACTAAAAAATGAGTGGCACACTGCATTATGTGATATACACATGCAAATATATCATGATTAAAGGGGTGGTTCGCCTTTAAGTTAATGTTTTGTATGTTATAGAATGGCTAATACTAGCCAATTTTTCAATTGGCCTTCATTATTTACTTTTTTTTTTATATATAGTTTTTGAATTATTTGCCTTTTTCTCCTGATCCTTTCCAGCTTTCAAAAGGGGGTCACTGACACCATCTAAAAAGTAAGGCTACAAATGTATTGTTATTGCTACTTTTTTATTACTCAGGCCTCTCCTATTCATAGTCCAGTCTCTTATTCAAATTATTGCAAA
The DNA here is from genome assembly GCF_017654675.1 of Xenopus laevis. Lineage (NCBI taxonomy): Eukaryota > Metazoa > Chordata > Amphibia > Anura > Pipidae > Xenopus > Xenopus laevis. Next base: position 128,925,721 of record NC_054381.1, read on the forward strand.
GTGGTTGCTAGGGTAATTTGGACCCTAACAACCAGATTGCTGAAATTACAAACTGCAGAGCTGCTGAATAAAAAGCTAAATAACAAACGCAACAAATAATAAAAAAATAAAAAAACAATTGCAAATAGTCTCAGAATATCACTCTTCTACTAAAAGGTGAACATTTATTTGTTTTACAGTTTTGAATTATTTGCCTTCTTATGACTCTTTCCAACTTTCAGAAGGGGAGGCGATCACTGACCCTACCTAAAAAATAAAGCTTTGTATGGCTACACATTGTTATTGCTACTTTTTATTACTCATCTTTCTATTTAGGGTCTCTCCTATCCACACCCCAGTGTCTTAGTCAAATCAATGCATGGTTGCTAAGACAATTTGGTCCCTAGCATTTGGAGAGCTTCTGAATAAAAAGCGAAATAACTAAAAAAAAAAAAAAAGGTGAACAAACCCTTTAAATGGTTCACTTGCATGGATTCATTCATATAGCAGGGCTGCGAATGGAACAACTTTGCAGAGGGCAAGTGTTTGCTATGCATTTAACCTCGTATCAGATGTATGAGCAGAGCAGTATCTATACAGGAGTAGACGTGTACTTATCTACTGACTGGGCAGGGACCGCAGAGCTATAGACTGTTGTGAAATAAAAAAGCACAATGAGATATCTGTGATAGGAATAACATGTAATCACTAGCAGAGCTGAGAAACGGTAGAGCCACAAAGAAAGTAAAGATTCCAGATGTGGAGTCCCTACATGCCGACACACAAACTAACATATGTACCCACATTAGGGTAACCTTTCATCCACATTAAGACGGTAACTGAATAATAATACACAAAGCAGGACTATGTCTTTTCACGTGTGCCAACTGTGTAACACAAAGAGACAGGAGAGTCAAAGTTACAACTTTCATCCCAACTCAAAGACTTCAGTTCCTTGTAACTGCTGGAACATTCCTGCTATAAAAACCTTTGCTAGATGGATCCTTCAGGGCAGGACTCTAAATTATAGCAACATTTGTGGAGCCCCAGATCTTCTGTGGTAGTGTTACTTACCTATTGGGCCTTCATTTAATTAACATGCATTTATAAAGTCCCAGCATATCATGCAGCACTGTACTATAGATGCAGTTAAAGGGCACCTATTATTATCTCTACTGTTACTATAGGCACCATCTCTCCCTACTATACCTGCTATCCCACAGTCACACTCCCTTCCCAGAGACTATTATATCACTGCTACTATAGGCACCATCTCTCCCTATTATAACTGCTATCCCACAGTCACACTCCCTTCCCAGAGACTATTATCCCACTGTTACTATAGGCACCATCTCTCCCTACTATACCTGCTATCCCACAGTCACACTCCCTTCCCAGAGACTATTATCCCACTGTTACTATAGGCACCATCTCTCCCTACTATACCTGCTATCCCACAGTCACACTCCCTTCACAGAGACTATTATCCACTGTTACTATAGACACCATCTCTCCCTACTATACCTGCTATCCCACAGTCGCACTCCCTTCCCAGAGACTATTATCCCATTATAAGCACCATGTCTCCCTACTATAGGCTCTATAGCTGCTATAGCCCAGGCGCTGCCTATACACTAGGGGTGAGTAAGTGGTGCATTAGTTCCTCACAGCTGCTGCTATTCTGGTTAGAGACAGCTCTGCATTATTCCCAGCCCCACTGACAAGCTCGTATCCACGCTGTATAAGAAATATTCAGTACTATGCTGCCCCAGGAGAGCAGATCGGTGGCCACACTGAAGGGCTCTGTGCTCGGCCTTAGCCTGCAGTCCTGCTCTCACCTCGAACATAAGCCCAAGTAGAAAGACCATGGCCAGGCAGGAGACGATGTCCGCATGGTTCTGGATAATGAACTCGTGGCTCAGCACCGGCGGGGTCTTGCTGCTCTTCTTACGGATGCCCATGGTTACAGGATGGCGCTTGCAGGGCCGCGGCTTCTATCTGCCACACACACCGGCGACACGGGATGCAATTGCTACAATCACTCCTCCCTCCTCCTCCTCTCTCCTCCCCCTCTGGCTAAGGCTGACGTTGTACTGTACCACTGCCCACCACGTCAGCACTGTCAGAAGGAACCGCGTTCCCCAAGGACACGTGATCCTGAGGCAAGCAATTCCTGCCGCCATCTTTGATGGTGGTGCCAGCCCGCAGATTATATCTTTAAGAACACACATTGCCAGTTACAAAAATGGCCACTTCCACTCTCTGGAGTAACATCTGCGCGGCTATGCAAAACGTCCGGGCGTGGCCCCTTGGTTAATCCAGTAGCGATGTGGTGTGAGTTGATTGGATGTTAGGGGTCATGTGAGCCGTAGAGCAAGTTTTTTAATGTGGAATGTTTCGGTTTGGCTCATGTTTTCTTTTATTGTTTTTATCAACTAATGGTCACTCAGTGTCAAAAATTGCTTGGGACTCACCATCGAGCAAACCACACATTCTTCGTTCTTCCACTGAATTCTAGCTGCTAGTATTTTTTTCTATATTTCAAGCGGTTGTTCACCTTTAAATTAACTTTTTGTAGCGAGTGATAGTCTCAGACAATTTGAGGAGGATTTTTGTTTTTTCAGTTATTTTGCTTTTTATTCAGCAACTCTCCAGTTTGCAGTTTCAGCTATCTGGTTGCTAGGGTCCAAATTCCCCTAGCAACCATGCATTGATTTGAATAAGAGACTGGAATATGAATAGGAGAGGGCCTGAATAAAAAGATGAGTAATAAAATGTATCAATAACAGGACTGTATTAGGTATTTGTTTTTAGATGGGGTCAGTGTAGGGTTGCCACCTGGCCGGTATTTTACTGGCCTGGCCGGTAAAAATGATGGCCGACCCCAATGTTATTGATATATAGGAAGGCTGGTATTTTTTTCTAGAAAAGGTGGCAACCCTAGGTCAGTGAAAGCTGTAAAGAGTCAGAAAGAGAAGGCAAATAATTTAAAAACTTTAAAAAAGAAGAAATATAGGCCAACTGCAGTTGCTTAGACTAACCCTAACTCCAATATGGCTGATATATGGCTGAAGATCCATCAGACATTTTTAAATCTTATCAGATTATGAGGGAATCGGTTTGTTGATGCATCTTTGTCCTGATGGCCCTGTTCCTGTGATCCAATGGTTTGGCCCTAGCTGTAAAGGTGGCCATATCAGGGAAAGATCCTCTCATTTAGGGACCTTATCAAACAAGTGGATTGTCCAATGTCTGGCCAGCTTTACAGTTCTGTGGTGTGGCACACAGCTTGCTAGCTTCATTTGTGGAAAGTGGCTGAGACGGAAACTGGTCTTTGCAAATAAACAGAGGCATAACTGAAAGCTTGGTGTAATGGCAGCCACTGTTGACATAAACTACTATACAAATTTTAGTTCTCTTCTTATTGCTGTCTAATTTTTTTTCACAATTAACTTCAGAGGCATCTATGAGAGTATACAACTAAGACTATATTTCATGTCAACATTGCACCCTTCCTAAATGGCTAATTAGCAGGTGCCGTTATAATGATCTAAAAAAAGAAACGTTACACATAAACATCTGCTGTAGACTTGTAGTTGAAGCAAAGTGGGAATATTCCCTCCATTCCTAAAAACCATCCAACCCCTTCTTAAAGCTATCCAAAGTATCAGCCTGTGCCGTAATGAACCCCTTCCGAATATTTAGCCAGAATCTCCTTTCTTCTAATCGGAATGGGTGACCTTGCATCAGCAGGAAAAACCTACTGGTAAATAAACAGAGAGATTATTATGATCCCCTTATATATTTTTACATAGTTATAATATCACCCCTTAAGCACCGTAGGCTTCCCATACAAATACAGAGTAGACAAGAAAAAAGGCAGCACTCGTTGTATCAAAAAGTGAAAAAGAGATGCCTGAGAGATGTTCTGCCTCTAACAGGTTATGAAATGAACTTTTAACTTAAATACACTTTTTTCACTTTTTGATACAACGAGTGCTGCCTTTTTTCTTGTCTACTCTATACAGTGGTGTGAAAAACTATTTGCCCCCTTCCTGATTTCTTATTCTTTTGCATGTTTGTCACACAAAATGTTTCTGATCATCAAACACATTTAACTATTAATCAAAGATTAGTCAAAGATAACACAAGTAAACACAAAATGCAGTTTTTAAATGAGGGTTTTTATTATTTAGGGAGAAAAGAAATCCAAACCTGTGTGAAAAAGTAATTGCCCCCTGAACCTAATAACTGGTTGGGCCACCCTTAGCAGCAATAACTGCAATCAAGCGTTTGCGATAACTTGCAGCGAGTCTTTTACAGCGCTCTGGAGGAATTTTGGCCCACTCATCTTTGCAGAATTGTTGTAATTCAGCTTTATTTGAGGGTTTTCTAACCGCCTTTTTAAGGTCATGCCACAACATCTCAATAGGATTCAGGTCAGGACTTTTACTAGGCCACTCCAAAGTCTTCATTTTGTTTTTCTTCAGCCATTCAGAGGTGGATTTGCTGGTGTGTTTTGGGTCATTGTCCTGCTGCAGCACCCAAGATCGCTTCAGCTTGAGTTGACGAACAGATGGCCGGACATTCTCCTTCAGGATTTTTTGGTAGACAGTAGAATTCATGGTTCCATCTATCACAGCAAGTCTTCCAGGTCCTGAAGCAGCAAAACAACCCCAGACCATCACACTACCACCACCATATTTTACTGTTGGTATGATGTTCTTTTTCTGAAATGCTGTGTTACTTTTACGCCAGATGTAACGGGACGCGCACCTTCCAAAAAGTTCAACTTTTGTCTCATCGGTCCACAAGGTATTTTCCCAAAAGTCTTGGCAATCATTGAGATGTTTTTTTGCAAAATTGAGACGAGCCTTAATGTTCTTTTTGCTTAAAAGTGGTTTGCGCCTTGGAAATCTGCCATGCAGGCCGTTTTTGCCCAGTCTCTTTCTTATGGTGGAGTCGTGAACACTGACCTTAATTGAGGCAAGTGAGGCCTGCAGTTCTTTAGATGTTGTCCTGGGGTCTTTTGTCTCTCGGATGAGTTGTCTCTGCGCTCTTGGGGTAATTTTGGTCGGCCGGCCACTCCTGGGAAGGTTCACCACTGTTCCATGTTGTTTCCATTTGTGGATAATGGCTCTCACTGTGGTTCGCTGGAGTCCCAAAGCTTTAGAAATGGCTTTATAACCTTTGAAATTGAACTCAGGTGTGATAAACCACAGTTAAGTTATTTTTTAACAAGGGGGGCAATCACTTTTTCACACAGGCCCATGTAGATTTGGAGTTTTTTTTCTCCCTTAATAACGTAAACCTTCATTTAAAAACTGCATTTTGTGCTCAATTATGTTATCTTTGACTAATAGTTAACGGTTTTTGATGAGCAGAAACATTTAAGTGTGACAAACATGCAAAAGAATAAGAAATCAGGAAGGGGGCAAATAGTTTTTCACACCACTGTATATATATATATATATATATATATATATATATATATATATATATATATATATACGCTTTGCTAAGACTCTAATTATGTTTTTGCAGAGGTAACAAACATGCAAAAGAATAAGAAATCAGGAAGGGGGCAAATAGTTTTTCACACCACTGTATATATATATATATATATATATATATATATATATATATATATATATATATATATATATATACGCTTTGCTAAGACTCTAATTATGTTTTTGCAGAGGTAATTCTCAGCATTGTCTATGGCAGGGTATTTCTGGCATTCTGTGGCCGTGACAAGTATCTGCTACTAGTAGCTCTATGTGTCTTCACCTGTAGTCGTTCAGTGTCTGGAATGTATTATTAGGTGTACAATGAAAGAAGAGTACGTCTGTACTATGTTAGATAAGGTACAAGGTGGCATTATTGGGGCACTTAAACTATATACTTATCAAAGTCAAATATAAAGGCATTAAATATGTAGCCAAAAACAACATTGTGTGTGATACAGGTCCCTTTCAATGACACAGTCTCTTTGCAAAGTCCTATAAATGAGAAGAGGTAAAATCACTACGTATTGGTAAAGTGTTAAGGCACCACCCACTGATTCTAGTCACTTACTTGCTTCCCTTCACATGTTTTCCTTTTCATGGAGGGAACTGTTTTAGCAGCATTAAGCTGGCATCTTGTTTTAGTGTCCCAGGTATTCCTAAGCATGTACTTTACAGAAAAAAAGAAATAAAAAGAGATTTCCAAAGGACTTACAGGCACATTTATCAAAGGTCAAATTTCAACTTCATTTGTGTTTTTAAAAACGCTCCTAAACTCCCATGTATGCGAAATTTATTTTAAAAAAAATCAAATTTTTCAAACCCAGATGAATTAAATCGACTCAAAAACTCGAATCAAATTAAAAAAAACTCGATTGTAAGGAAGGCTGCAAACAACTCCAAATTGATTACTGGATGTCTCCCAATGACCTTAACAGCAATTCGGCAGGTTTTAGGAGGTGAATAGTCAAATTTGAGTTCTTAAAGGGCCAGAGTATGATAAATTTCGAAAATTTTATTAAAATTTTTTTTAAAAACTTCGACTTCAATACTTTGCCAAATTAAACCTGCCAAAGTGATATGTTAGCCTATGGGGACCTTCTAGAGCATTTTTCTAAGTTTTTGGAAGTCGAAGTAAAATCATTCGATTGATCCCTGAAATCCTTCGAATCGTTTGATTCGAAGGATTTAATCAGTCGATCTAACGATTTTACTTCAACTGCAGGATACCCAATATTCGAAGTCGAAGTATTTAAATTCGATGGTCGAATTTCGAAGTATTTTTAACTTTGAAATTCGACCCTTGATAAATCTGTTCTTTGGAAATCTCTTTTTGAATCTTTGTGGAGACTTTTGATGAATTTTTTCTTCCAAAGGGAGATTTATATGAACTATTTTTTTGCCAAAATATAAAATAAGTGACAATTATTTTTACAAGAATCTGCAAGCAACACAGTTGCATGAAAACACAACATTTTTTTGGGACTTAAGGAATCAATAAGGTGTCATAGAAGCTGCTGCTAAAATGTAAGACCCAATAGGAAAGAAGGAAATGAAGATTTCAGAAAAGCTTCCCCTAGGTAAAATGAATAAAGATCATAATAAACATAAGTTCAAGTGAGTTAATCACACAGGGATGATTCACAAGCTATGAATCCAGTCACAAAGATTCATCATTCCTTTTATAATGCTTTTACTTTCTGTTCTTTTTACACAAACCCATTATTGCTGGAATCACTTTGCCAGTGAGAAGGGAATAATTTAAGGCCATTCTTGGATTTGATGCGTCTGTGCAATCATTTTTGGAAATGCAAAAGTTGCTGTGTGCACTGTTGCAATGATGAGTGGAATGCTGGATCGGGTAAGCAGACGTTCAGACCATAGTTACTGCAGCGGGGGAAATACTGTATGTGTATTTCGGTATGTTTGTATTATGTGCTATTAAAAGTTTGATCAAAGTTCAAGGTTCTGCTTACGTTTTTAATTCAAGAAAAAATGTTGCCCTGCCATCTAGTGGTGGATCAGAATGATGTTTCTAATTATTCATCAGCACATAAAGGGGTTGTTCACCTTACAAACACTTTTTCCAGTTTCAGATTTTTCCCCAGAAATAAAGACTTTTTTCAATTACTTTCCATTATTTATTTTTTACAGTTTTTCCAAAATCTTTTTTTTTAAGTTAAATGTTCATGTTTTGAGTCTGGCAGCTCAGTAATTCAGGTGCAGACTCTAAACTGTTACAATATTACAACATTTAGGGTAAGGTCACACTGGGAGATTTAGTCGCCCAGCGACTAATCACCTCTTCTTTGAGGCGACTAATCTCCCCGAACTGCTTCCCTCTGTCTTCCGCTTGCTAGAATGAAAAATCGCCTTCGGCATGACACCCTCGGCACTTAATTTTCCGAAGTCGCCCCAAGTTGGCAACTTCGGAAAATGAAGCGCCGCAATAGCCATTCAGGCGGAAGACAGAGGGAAGCAGTTCGGTGGTGATTAGTCGCCCCAAAGAAGAGGCAATTAGTCGTCTGGTGACTAAATCTCCCCAATCTCCCAGTGTGACCTTACCCTTAGTTGATCCATTTCTCAGCAGCATCTGTGGAGTATTACCAACTATTGTATTAATTCAGCTGCCTGTGATGAAATCCAGGGATTCTGCTCAGCAGGGACAAAGATAAGAAATGTATCAACGAAATGTATCAATTTAGAACAGTTTTGGGGGGCCAGAGCTGCTTTAGAAGATGAAAAATGTCACTTTTCAATTTCAATATTAGAAAAACGGTCACAAATAGAAAGTATTTGGAAAAAGTCGTTATTTCTGGTGATCTATCTGAAAATGACTAGTTGTTTGAAGGTGAACAACCCCTTAAAAGATTATAATCTACAAGTCTTTATAAACTGAGACTTTTGCCAAGTATTTGCTCTGTAAATATTTATAGACTGAGCTTCAGATGTTTAGAGACCATGACTCAAATCTTTTCTAACAAAGCGAGTTTCACCATATCTAGACTACAATGCTTTTTACAATTAAACTCTCAATTCAGTGTTTTAATATTTTTATACACAAACTATTACTTCTTTTTGTGTAAAATATTTTAGACAGCTATAAATGCTGTTTGCCAAGTCCTTGAAAGGGTTATAAATATAAGTCTCTTGTCGCAATTGCACTAGCAATGCGGCCCCCCCCCTTGGGCTGTTCCGGGGCTCAATACAGTGAGCTCTGGATACGAGGCGGGCAGCATCAGAAAGGCCTCCTCAGGTTGGCAAGGACCCCCTGGGATGACACTGCTCCAAGTGATTTTCATACACTACCAGCCAAGAATACAGGTATGGGACCTTTTATCCAGAATGCAAGGAACCTGGATCTTTCCGTAATTTGGGTCTTCGTACCTTAAGTCTAGTAGAAAATCATCTAAACATTAAATAAACCCAATAGGCTGGTTTTGCTTCCAATAAGGATTAATTATATCTTAGTTTGGATCAAGTACAAGCTACTGTTTTATTATTACAGAGAAAAAGGGGAAAAACTTGTATTATTTAAAAAAAATCCGTAATTCTGAGCTTTCTAGATAACGGGTTTCCGGATAACAGATCCCATATCTGTAACATTATATGCTCAGTAACTAATAAAATACATCCATAAGCACAAGCACATTTTCTAGGTAAAATACATAAACATCCCTCACACCCAGAAAGAGTTACATATCACAGCTGCACTAAGTGTAGGAAAAATTGAGAGTGAAAACAAAACATACCCTTTCCTCCATCATTATAGGTCAGCAGTGACACTTAACTGTAAATCCAAGTTGTCCACTAAAACAGTTGTTTCATCCATATTTTAAAAGATATATCTACTGCCCACTAACATTTATTAATTTACGTGTGTCTATCTATATATATATATATATATATATATATATATATATATATATATATATATATATATATATATATTTAAATTTTTTTTTATTATAATATATATTATTGTTATAGTTTATACAGGAGCAGTGACCAGCTCCATGTTGTAGCTCCCACCCTTCCCAGCTATAGTCAGGTGATCCCACTGGTGTCTAATAAAAGGGCAACCAAGTCATATATAACATATGTGGTAATAAAAACACATTCAAGCAGCAAGTACTGCGTCTGGCTGAATCTCTCAGTAACTATATATATATATGACTAATTTTCTACACCAAGGTGGAGGTGTAAACTGAGAGTGAAAGGGCCAATTATTTAACCCTCCAAGCGCGGTCAATCCAATTGTGTGGTAAAAGGGCAGCCAAGTTTAGGAGTTTCACTTTGAAAGCAGCTAGTAAGTTGCAGGTAAGACTTAGTCCGTTTGTAAAATGTATAATGAAGCAATAGAATTCTTAATGAATCAGATGCAATTTGAGTGTAGGACTGGCCAGATATGGGATGACTTTGACGTAGTTGGCCATCTTAAATATATTGCAATATATGGACAAACAATCCCTGTTTTGTTTAAAGGGTAAGGCATTTTTCAGTAGCAGTATGCACAAAATGTCGCTGTCTTAAATATATTGATAATGAGTTGAGTGTATATATATATATATATATATATATATATATATATATATATATATATATATATATATATATATATATTGCATAAAAGTACCCCCTATTGTAAAATATAAGGATATTATAAAATACAGAGGAGTTCCATATATTATATTTTATACAGGTCATAGAAGTCGGAGGTGACTTTTAATATCCTAATATTTAGCAACAGGGGGTACTTTATTATAATATATATATATAATACTATAATAATAAAATTGTATTATAATACACAAGTTTCAGTGAGTCATGTGACAGAAATGCCATCACTAAGCTCCAATTATAACCGATGAAATCACTAAGCACCATTTATAAGGATATGATTTACAGCATATTCATGACTCTTGTGTATTGTATTATATTATAAATCTTTGTTCATATTCTCAATAGATAATGGCAAAATGCAGGTAAAACCTCAGGAAAAATATGCAGACTGAGACTGTAGGGTTAAATTTCCTATATAAATATAGTGGGACTCTCCTAGCTCAGGACTTTTGCTTTATTTTGGAAAGGACTTAGAAAAATTCAAAATATATAGACCTAAATCTTGAGTAAAACATAATCAGTTTGATATTTATATGTTCTAATTCATGGGAAGGAATATAAACAGGATATCTAACTAGCGCTCAGTAAAAACTAAACAAGGATTTTATTAGAATATTAAAACACACCCTGTTTCTTATGTACATGCTGCGGATAACTGTGACAAATGACTGTAGTGAAGAGGCAAATACATGCAGCATATAAGTTTATACCAATATTTGTTACATGATTATTTATGGATCAAGCAAAGATCTATATTAAATTAAAATAAATTAACAGTGACTGTTAAATGCTTTGGAAACAAACATCCATACTCCCACATCTCTTCTTCTGTTCTTGCACAACACACACAGAGTGTCTGGTGAAGATATTTTGTTTTTGATGCTTATTCATAAGTTACTTCTCCATCTGACAGTGGGGGATTGTTCTTCTGCTGCAAATGAAAAGAAAAAGTATCAGAAACCCTAATATCACAAAAAGAAGACAATTCTTAAAGGAGAACTAAACCCAGACGGACTGTAAAGTAATACACAGAACTTTTAGAAAGGATACAGGCTCTTAGAGGCTTGTTCATTAAAGGTTGAGTTTTTACCCAAAAAATTGGTACATGCTATCTTGCAGGATAACGCTGAATAAAGGTATACTTACATATTTTCCCTTCCTTTTTTAGTTTCTGTAAATGATGAGTGAGGTTAAACTCTGCTGCTTTATGTAAATACTCAGGGGTATCCTGCAGAAACACAAAATGCAGGGCTGAAATTGACAGCGCTTATAAGGTCTTTCTTGCTTACATTCATAAAACTAGAATGGAGCTAAATTAGACCACAGTGTGGCACATCCATACATTCACACACAAACACATTTCCATTATATATATATTTTTCAATCACAGCTTGAGAGTTGGTGTGAACGCATTATAGTATTTAATGCTCTGTTTGTTTTATATAATTGTTCAACAAATCAGTAAGCTGCTCTTGCTCCCCTGTTGTAAAGCAACTGTGATGCAATGGAGAGGGCTACTTTGGTAGTTTTGGCTGCTATTGGGATTCTGCGAGTTGTGGTTCGGAACAACCACAAGAGGAAGATCACTGCTGTAGAACACTTCGGGGCAGATGTATCAAGGGTCGAATATCGAGGGTTAATTAACCCTCGATATTCAACTGCCGAATTAAAACCCTTCGAATATCGAAGTCGAAGGATTTTGCGCAATTCGTTCGATCGAACGAAGGATTATCTTTCGATCAGAAAAAACCTTGGAAAGCCTATGGGGACCTTCCCCATAGGCTAACATTGGCCTCGGTAGGTTTTACGTGGCGAACTAGGGGGTCGAAGAAATTTTTAAAGAGACAGTACTTCGATTATCAAATATTCGAACGATTTTTAGTTTGAATCGTTCGATTCGAAGGTCGTAGTCGAAGGTCGAAGTAGCCAAAAAAAACATTTGAAAATCAAATTTTTTTTCCTCTATTCCTTCACTCGAGCTTAGTGAATGGGCCCCTTCAACTCAAAAACTGCAGCTCTGCCAGAGAGGTATGGCCACACAGTTCATCAGTGCAGCTTTAGCTGCATTATCATGAGGATCAAATACTAATATGTGTTTCATGCACATTGACCATGAGCAACATTCAGGAAAAGCACTTCTTGGAGGCACATTTATATATTAACATGGTGTTTCACTGTACATTTCCTTTCTTTGTGTGACAAGTGCTTCATGTGTTTATTTTTGGTAGAATAAATTGCCCTTCTCTCTGTTAGGTTTAATTTTAATACATAAGTATTAGTCACTAGACATTGTGTTCTCACATTTCTTGGTAATGCACAAAATATTGTTCTCTTTAAAGGAACAGTTCAGTGTAAAAATAAAAAACTGGGTAAATAGATAGGCTGTGCAAAATAAAATATGGTATAATATAGTTAGTTAGCCAAAAATGTAATGTATAAAGGCTGGAGTGACTGGATGTCTAACATGATAGCCAGAACACTTCTACCTGCTTTTCAGCTCTATAACTCTGAGTTAGTCAGCGACTTGAAGGAGGGCCACATGGGACATAACTGTTCAGTGAGTTTGTAATTGATCCTCAGCATTCAGCTCAGATTCAAAAGCAACAGATATGACCCATGCCCCCCCCCCCCAAGTCTTTGATTGGTTATTGCCTGGTAACCAGGGTATCCAGTCAGTGTAAACCAAGAGAGCTGAAAAGCAGGTAGTAGTGTTCTGGCTATTATGTTAGACATCCAGTCACTCCAGCCTTTATACATTACATTTTTGGCTAACTAACTATATTAGAAACATTATTTATTTTGCACAGCCTATTTATCCAGTTTTTATTTTTACACTGAACAATTCCTTTAAGGTTACATGAGAAATAGTTGTTTGTTAAATATAGCAATATAAATTCTCTCATAAATCAATACAATATTTAAGTAATATTTTCAATGGAACAAAATGCTAACAATGCTTTTATGGATGAAGATCATAATGGGACAACATCACTAAAAGTAGACCTCACATTAGTAAAGTATGGGCACTCCTGCTTTATACATTACATTTTTGCATGACTAACTATATTAGAAACATTTTTTATTTTGCACAGCCTATCTATTCACCCAGTGTTTATTTTTACACTGAACAATTCCTTTAACAAAGAATTTGCAGAAATTACCTTGTACACAATTTTGACAAGATCCATTGAAGTAAAGGATTTGCCACGGTTTTCTTGCAAAGCTTGAAGTATCTGTTGTTCTCGGGCATGCCTATGGGAAATGTACTCTTGGATTTTGGCTCTTGCACCCAGCACCACGGGGCCATGACCTGTTGATTGAAGGAAATGAGTGTACGGAATTTTCTCTCACAAATGCTACTGATTTTAACCACATCCATTTTCACTGTGGCTTCAAGTTCTTATCAAGAACAAAGTCTTACCCATTTTATAGCATTAATAGCACTAAATCCAGGATTTGGCCAAATCGAAACCTTTTTAGCAGGATTCTGATTTGGCCAAATCCAAGTACCTAGAAAAAATGAATCTGAACCCTAAAAAAATAAATAAAAAAAAAAAAAAAATCACAAAAATTGTTGCACATCCATGAAACGTGATTTTGCCCACAAATCTTGTGCACATTTTTTAAAATCAATCTTAACACTAATTGACATATCCAAATTAGGGTTTGGATTCTGTTTGGGATTCAGCTGAATCCTGTGTGTAAGGGTTGGCATCTGGCAGAATCCCATAGGAGCATTTGTGCATCCCTAAATACCTCCTCATATCCTCTGTTTTGTTTACAATAAGAGACAGAAATGTCCCTGGATTCTCCATAGAAATTGGATGATTTTGCATTTCCACCTGTAGTTTATATTGCTATTTATAATATGTCTCCTTGCATAACGAACCTGGATATATTTTGTCAGCTTTCATTTCCAGAAGTTTTTCTAAAGATTTCATGTAATCATAGAGGTCCTCAAAAACAGCAGTCCCCTCCCCCAGGATGCAGTCACCAGAAAAGATAGCATTTTCCTCCAGTAACTCTAGTGCCATGTGGTCATCTGTATGTCCTGGTGTATAGAGAACTCTGAAACAAATATCCGGCAAATATATTATTTTCATGTAAAATATTGCTGAAAAGTACAGCATAACTTGTTAGAACTATATAAATAAAGATGAAACTATAAAGCAATTATATCTGAGGATTGCTTTCCATTGTTTTGTCCTCAAAAAGAATGAGCAATGTGCTAATTTTAACACAATGTTATTGGGGATTTGCCAAATAGGTAAAATTCATATTCTATGCAACTATGAATAGTCGGTAACATGGGAAATTTTAATGGAAAGCAGCTTGTACTTTTCTTACAAGAGGTAACAACTGCTGCCACTCACAAAAAGAGCGAGCTTTAATCTGTCTATATACTATGGGGGTAGCTGTGAAAAGTGAAAGAATGATTGCTTTCCCCTTAATTTAAATTAAAGGAAAACTATACCCTCCAAACAATGTAGGTCTTTATAAAAAGATGATGCATAAAACAGCTCATATGTAAAACCCTGGGTAATCACAGAAAATTGCCATTTTAAATAATAAGGGCCGCCCCCCTGGGATCGTACGATTCACTGTGCACACTAACAAACCAAACAAACTATATTTGTTAGGTCACATGAGCCAATTAACAGACAGAGTTCTGTCTTTTGATTCCACACTTCTTCCTGTTACAGTTAGAGTTGTAGTATTTCTGGTCAGGTGATCTCTGAGACAGCACACAGACCATCACGAAATGGTGGCTCAAGGTAAGAGATGTAAAAGGGCAATATTTACTTAAATATATATTCCAGTTTGGTAAGTTCTTTAATATGCCACTTAACATGATATAAACTGTTGCTTAAGTGTTCATTTTGGGGTTATTGTTTTCCTTTAACAGAAGGCTGTAGGGACTGCACAGTGTATTGCAGAGGCGCAAAATTGGTTTCTAAAAACAGTTCCTGATGAGGAAACGAAACTGGGTCATCTTTTTTTCATCCGTCTCCTTTTTTCTCTCCCAGACATTTTTTTTCTACGGAGAACACTGTCCTTGGAGGTGCATTCTCGCAACCATAAATGACAACTTGACTTTTCTTTTGTTGACACTGGGGAAGGCCATTGAACGTAACATATATATATATATATATAAGTTCCAGCAATATCAAGGACAGTAAATAAGCGTTTAGTCTAAAGCAAACCATAACAGGCTTTTAGGCTGCCTCTCATTTGTTGCTTGTTACTTTGCACCCAACAGTTTTGGAGCCTCTACTTTACAGCCTACTGTGCTCTAAACTTGGCCATATCGGCAAATTTCATGACAAACTCACTGTAAACCAAACTGTCACCCAGCTGGTCTGTGTATGGGGCCAAGTTCTGATGACAGTGTGAGAGCAGTTTACCTGAGGGTGGCACCTTCTGTGGTTATTATATCGCCATCTTTTAAATAGTTGTACTTATGATCAGCTATGACCTCTTCTTGATGGGGATTGCGAGGGAGTTTGTTGATGGAGAAATTGCACCCTGCATCATAAGAAAAACAACGCTCAGATTATTTACCTATAGTCACTTTATAAGATATGTGCAAAGCAAACAAACACAGAATTTAGAGAATGGCATGCTTTGGTCTGGTAAACATTTGCTTAATTCCTCATTGAAAAGACTATTTGTTGAAATTCCATAATACATATAATCCACAAACTTTCATAAATACTTGTTTTGTAATGCTGAGATGTGCATGTGATCTGTAACATCCCAATGTATATGGCAAAGTGCTCTGTACTCTGCTTTATCACATCAATATACACCTTGGCCTCTGTTAAACACTGTACAAACTCCATCTGCTACCTCACACTACTGTGACCTGTCAGTGCCCACTGACAGATTCCCTGAGAGAATGAATGAACTCTTTTTCCCCATTAGTTCAATGAATAGGGCTTGTGCTGAACATACTTACTGTCTTATGTTTTAATTAAGAAATATGTATAGTTTTTGTTATTACGTGCACTATTTAGGGAAATACCAGTGTCCTGGCCAATGATTGCTGTTGTAATATTATCATATTAACAGTACATGTATCCCTTAATATCTTGGAATAATTGAATAATGAATGTACATTGCAAAAGTACTTAGAATAGCACAACCATCAATTTTACAGTCACTTATTTTAAAGGTTTACTTATCCTTTAAGCATCCATTGGGGCAATGGGTCCACACAGATTGCCCATACCTCTATAACAAGTATATTAAATATGTATTGCAAAGCATCTTTAGTCATCATTCTTGTGAATGTTTATCCTGAAGGAGAACCTGTTCAGATATAAAGTTAAAGAAGTGATTAATAAATGTGTAAATCGTTCCTTACCCTTCATGATATCCCTGCTAATGTCAGCTATTCCACCCACATGGTCAACATGCCAGTGTGTCACTATGATTTCCTGGATGGAAGTGTTGAACTCAATCAGGGCTTGCTTCAAACAGCTAATGTATTCCGGAACAGCCGGCTCCCCGGTATCTATTAGAATCCGCCTGCATAAAAGATAAGAAATGATTGCTGCGTCCAGCATAGCAGAAACAAATAAATATGTACATCTTGGCAGCAGATAAAGGAATAGACAAAATATACACATAGTAATGCATTGGTTCCCAAATCGTAGTGCTGACAGCTCTAGATGGGCTTAAAGTAGTAAATGGGGAAGCCTTTTCCCAGGGTAATGCTGGTGAGATTTTGGAGTAAATGTTTATTTGCAGTGCTAGATATTCTTTGAACCATAACAATGTGACTACTGGGCTAATTATGGCACATCGTGATTGCGGAGAAATGGCTAAAACCGGCTACCTTTGACTTGAATGGCAAGCACCAGTCACTTTTGTACAAGCAGATTTTAGCCCCAAAACGCTTTCAGACATTAACCACCTGTATTAGGGGCAACGGGAGTTTGATGTTCAAGTTAATGACAGAGGGTATGGGTATTTCTCCACCTAAATGCGACATAAATATGAGATAATCTTTCCATTACAAGGAAGAAATCAGACAGCCCTGTGCTCAAAAGAACCGGTTATCCTTTACACTCGCTTCTGTGTCACCGAGACCTGAGTTTAGCCTCTATGCAATGACACCTGCCTGCAAAGCAAAGGGAAACTGCTTTACATATGCTGCTGCTGAGAATTAATACTCTTGATTCCATACAAACGTCTTGGACATCATAAATGTGAATGTTGCGAACCTTGCACTAAGGATTTTCTTAGCCCTTGTCTGCAAAGTCACCAGTATACTGGACAAAATGATTATTGGTAAGCAGCCATACTTCAGGATCTGTGGGTCGATCAATCAAAAACCGTGGGTTCATCTCAATAATGTAATTAGACATGTGTGTCCCACAGCAAAATAATTGTAGGGCCCCAACTAAAGTTTTGGACAAAGGCACTTTTAATGAATCTGCTTATAAATCAGTACCCCCCTCCCCAAAGTAGTAGGGTCTGCTTCCTCTAACCACAAGCAATTTTTACTGCCGGGACCTCTCTCTCTGCTTCCATGTTACATTCATAGCAAAATGGGCAAACTTGCCAAAATATGGAACAAAACATTATTGCACATCTTTAATATTGCTCTGAGCACTCATTGAATAACTGTTTGTGCTAATTAATTAGTTACTATTAGCAGAATAATGATAATGTTTAATAATATGGAAGGTGGCTGGGTTCAAGGGAAAAAAGTACTTTTTTTTTTCAAGAAAGTAAAAAATAAATCAAGTTTGTATTGCTGTTTTCAGGTGCCTCTGGCACTAGCATTTAGAGGACATGCTATAACATTCTTATTGGTTTCAACAAAATGAAAGGCATCTGGTACACCTTGTGAAAATGCAGTTGTAGCCCAAAAAATTAAACCAATTCATATTTTCTACTCATATTGATATGGTGGGAGGCACTGGGTGGTAATTGTTCCTCCACCAGTGGAAATTAGCTGGCGGATAACTGCTACGTGTGCCATTTACCTTAAAATACATAAGCTCAATGTGAACAGCTAATGTGAAATAAAGTAACACAGGCAATTATTTCAACTATTGGTCTTTGAGACCCCCTTTAATATTTTTTTCTATAACAGAAATAAATTGTAAAATTACGTTACATAACTGGCTTTAAACTTATTTTAGGGTCACAACACAAAGCTGATTCCTGTAATTAAAGAGGAAGTTAAGTCCAACATAGAATAAGGCTAGAAATGCTGTATTTTGCATACTAAACATAAACATGAACTTACTGCACCACAAGCCTAATCAAACAAATGATTTATGCTTTCAAACTTGGCCACAGGGGGTCATCATTTTGTAACTTTGTTAAACATATTTGCAAGTCTAAGACTACGCACATGCTCAGTGTGGTTTGGGCTGCTTAGGGATCGTCATAAATTATCAAAACAGCACAAGTCAAATAATATCTGCCAGAAGCTGATACAGCAAGACTGATTAATAATCAGAATATGCAGACTGCACTGGGCCCTGTGTTGTCGTGTAATCTTATGTGGATTTTATAGTTTTTGTATTGTTTAATACAAACTTTCTCCTACTCTGAGAACCAGTGGCTGCAGCAAAACAATCCAGCAAATAGAATCCCAGTTTATCTGTTTAAATCTGGCTCCATGATCTTTGTCAAGGAATGTAAAAGGAATGTAAAAAAAAAAAAGCAGGGCCAACCGGCACTCAAACGGATCCACAGGACGAGAGAGAATAAGGTAAAAAAATATTTTTAATTACACAAAGTTTAAAAAATGTATATCTGCATCTCCATCTGCCCTACGCGTTTCACACCCACTAAGGGGAACTTAGTCATTGGCTCCATGATCTTTGTCCCTGCAGCTGGAGTTGGGAACAGTCAAGGGGATGTAAAGGCAAAAATAAAATCTAATACAAATCTCTACACAGTCGACAACTGCTCTACAGGGAAACAAACAAAGCTGCTTGAGTTCTGCATGGCTGGGAAGTAAGGCGGGGGCTCCCCCTGCTGTTCATAATGATTGTTTCCCTGATCAGCAGTAAGGGACCATCTGACAATTCCTATCCACAGCAGTAAATGAAGGGAGAATTTCACTGCATACAGTCAGGTTTCTAATAAAAACGGTGCACATTTTTTAATTAAAGTATATTGGAGATAGGTTTCTTTTTCATTAAAGAAAGTAAAAATGGGATTTATTTCTTTGCCTTTACATGCGCTTTAATATGGAACCCCTTGAGAGAAATAGTCAAGCTTTTGTACAGGACTAGAGCCGGCCATACACACACACATATTATCGTACGGCAAAAGACTTGGATATCAGTCGGTTTGTTGATCGGCCAAGTGAAGTGTTAGTGCTGAATCGTCAGATACAGGCAGAATTCAGATAGAAATTTCTGTATTGAAAACGAGAGATATTTCCTGCGACCAAGACAATTAAAATTCTTTGCTGATATCTTTACCACTTAGGCCACTTTGTTTATTAAATGACAAGGCAAATCCCAGGTGTCAGGGTTAGACCATGTTAGTAAAGCAGGCAGAGGAATGCCAGGGCAAAAGTACTCGTGTCTGGGACAGAAGTCTCTCAGTGGGAAGTTTGTATGGACTGTAGGTCTCGTATAGCCAAGTCAGATATCACGTGACTCCCAACACGTGAGGTCCTATCAGTCGCTGACCTTTAGCCCCATTCTATAGAAAACAGGAAGCGGCTTCTCATCTATATTTTACCTCGAGCCGGTGCCCACCAAATAGGTGTTCGTACCCTGCAGAGTCATGGGCCCCGGGTTGCACCCCAACACCCGCACTACCCGGGAGGACAGTTGTTCTAAGCGCGGCAACACGGAGAGAGACATCTCAGGGACAGTGGAGTAGACGGAAGTGCTGGAGCATAAACATCAGGGGATGACCAATCACAGCAGAAAACGTCACGAACATTCTGCTAACTCTACAACGTTTACTTTCTAGGCGTGTTTGGGGCGTGGCTTGATAAGGGGGCGTGGGGTTTAGGCGGAGTCCTGTTACTGTCAGTGAGTGTGAGATGTCCATGTCCTACACGGGGTTCGGTATTTGCAGCTGGCGACAAGTTGGGTGAAGCAGCTTGGTGTTTTCGCGCAAAAGCCTGTGTGCTAGCAAGTGCGGCTTACACTTCTGGTAATGTATGTATGTATGTATTTATGTATGTATGTATGTATGGACATGGACAGCAGCATATTTGGGGGACGGGTGATGTACTAAGAGGTGCAAGGTTTGCTCCAGTGTTAGTGATTTATAGCAATCAGTAGAATGTACTGGTCTGGTGTGCAATTATCTAGATATCTGTAATGTACTTAGACCAGTGGTGTAAGTACATTACAGTAGGACTGTGGCAGATTCTAGTTTGAATCATTAAAAAAAAATGTTAATTTTTTATTAGGCTCTATGAGTAAGTGCCCCAACAGGCACGAAACACGTTCGATTTCTATGTCCTAATAAAATTTTTTTCAATTTTTTAACTGATTGCTTCTTTACTATTGGAGGTCCTCACATCTTTTTTTGAAATGTTGTTCTGGACTTGCACCCTGGGACTGGGGTGAACTGTGAGTAAATCCTCTTAGATTTATTTTATATTTTTCTGTGTGGCATTGGCACAAACCCTGCCACTATACAGGTTCTAGTTTGAGCCCACACCTGTATGGGGCATAAGGGAGGGTGCACAGTTGAGCAGTCGCAATTCTAATTAGTGGCACAGAGAAGGCATGGTACCAGTGGTTTAATAATATATTACTGGACCCAGTGGCGTAACTATAGAGGAAGCAAATCCCGCAGTCGTAGGGGGCCCGGACTACGCAGTTTGCTTCCACTATAGCTAACAAGAACCTCCCTTCCCCAGCCACTTACCCGAAGCAGAGCGTGTCGGCACGGGTGGATAGTGGGCGGAGTCTGGTCGAGGGGTGGGTGGAGTCTGGTCACATGGGGGGTGGGCGGAGTCTGGGTGGGAAGTGGCAGGAGTCATGACAGGAAGTGGGCAGAGGCGGGAAGTGGGCGGGATGATGGGGATCAGAGTTTGCCCGGAGCACTCTAGTTATGCCACTGACTAGACCCCACACCAAATTATTTTTCAGGCCCCCAAAATGTCTACAGGTTGACCTATTTTACTAATATTTATTGAAATTGTGTATGAATTAGGGCCTCATGGAGCCCCTATACATCCTGGGCCCCCCTGCGGCCGCAGGGTCTGCTCCCTCTGTAGCTTAGCGGCGCATATTTCCCCAAACATGAGCCTAATGAATGGACGGGTGCTGGGCCTGTTGTTTTATTTAAGAAATGTTTACAGTTTTCTGTTACTTTATCTTCTGAAATATAAGGAGCACTAAATATATAAAATATATATATAAATGTATATATTAAATATATAAGCACTGTAAGCATTTCCTGGTTCTGCTGATTCGCTGTTTCCTGATGAGAATCTAGTAAAACAAATGACAAATATGCCACACCTCAAATCATAGCCTAAGAAAGGCTACAGGGTAAAATTATTCTGTTTGGAAGGTGAGATCAGGGAAAGCAAAACAATTTTCCTTGAGTGCTTTATAAGGGCAAAAGTACAATATATAGATTAAAATAATATACAATATGTATATATGAATGTATTGCTATCTAGAGGTAAATAATACTAAATCAAACAGTCCAATTAACCGATAAAGTTGCATTTACAAAGTGCACTTTCATAGTATAACTGTGTCCATTCATAAAAATAAAGAGTGTCCGTTTTCATTCCTGTCACAGTGTAGAGCTGCTGTGCTTATTTATACTATACCTCCTGCTTCTGTATTTCCTGTATTTGTGGAGAGCTGTCCTGGAGTGCTGGGCACCCATGTGCTTCTAGTAGCAATTAATTAAACCCTTCTTTATGATTTGCTGCAGTTGGTAGAAAACATCACTGGATCATAGGCTTGGTTTTATGAGTCAATAGAAAGATTAGTGCAACTACAATTTAAAATGACTTAATTAAAGGGGTTGTTCACCTTTGAATTCACTTTTTGTATGATGTAGAGAGTGATCTGAGACAAATTGCAATTTTTTATTATCTGTGGTTTTTGACTTATTTCGTTTCTTATTCAGCAGCTCTCAGAGCCGGGCCAACCCGGCCATACGCCCTAGGCAGCCTGGCGGGCCACGGCGCCGGCTCAGTGCATGCTCGACTGCGCATGTGCGAAACTTTGCTCCAACGCGCATGCGCGAAACTTCGCTCCAGCGTGCATGCACGAAACTTCGCTCCAGCACGCATGCGCGAAATGTGTGCGCGCATGCGCAGAAGCACATTTACACAGAAGACACCAGTGGCAGTCGGGGAGAGACGGGACCAGACAAGGGGTAGGCGACAGAGCAGGTACGTGCCTGGTGCCCCCTCAGCTTTGCGCCCTAGGCACGTGCCTACTCTGCCTACCCCTAGTTCCAGCCCTGGCAGCTCTCCATTTTCCAGTTTAAGAAATCCGGTTGCTAGTGTCCAAATTACTCTAGCAACCATGCATTGATTTGAATAAGAGACTAGAGTATCAATAGGAGAGGCCAGAATAGAAAGATGAGTAATAAAAGTAACGATACATTTGTAGCCTTACAGAGCATTTGTTTTTTTAGATGGGGTCAGTGACCCCCATTTGAAAGCTGGAAAGAGTCAGAAGAATAAGGCAAATAATTAAAAAACGATAAAAAATAAATAATGCAGACCAATTGAAGAGTTGTTTAGCATTTGCCATTATATAACAAACTGAAAGTTAACATAAAGGTGAACCACCCCTTTAAGATTATTTTTTAATTCCAGGCTTGGAGGCAACTTGTGGTTGCATAAAAACCAGGCATTCTGCCAAACTGAGCCTCCTATTGGCTGCCAGTCTATAAAATATTCAATCACAGCCCTTGTTTATCATCCACAGGTATGTTTGTGTTGCTTCCCAGCTCTTTTTACATTGTAAGCTTTATATCAATCACACTATACAAATAAAGATATACAGGTATTCCTGGGAACCATAATGTGCCTTTACTCACTGCAGTGCCCAGGTTTCTACACACAAACACACACACACCTCCTCTATTGTTTATTTATGGTGCAGCCTGATGTATGAAACCTTTAATCCCCTTGTAACCAGTGTAGCAACTTAGTGGGAAACCTTAGCAGGCACAGAACTGTCTCGCATTCTTACGGCACTTCCTCCTATACAGAGTTGCGTTTAGTTTCGTTATGCAGTGCCTTCTGTCCTTCCTGTATAGTGAGGCTGAAGGTAAGACTTGTTCTACTCTCCGTAATTGCTTTACAACAGTTTCGTTTTGTTAATTACAGCATGTCTGTAGTAAAGTGTATGTTAGACAAATTTCCAAGAATGAGGAGAGCACTCATAGATAGCAATTTATGCTGTGATGTGTTTATTCAGGCTATTACACTATAATTTGAAGTATATATCGGGATAGCGGTGTACCCGTGGAGGATTGGATGCATTCTTTTACCAAGCTGAGGCAGTGCGGGGAACGTTCCTAGAAATACAAGTGTATGTTAGACAAGTTGGAATGAACTCAGTTGGTTATTAAGGGGTCATCATCAAATATTTGAACGCAATGCAAAGCAATGTTTGGCAGTACCTTTGGCAGGTACAAATGTTCCTACACAGGGCAGCTAGACACAAGGCAAGGCACTATCGATGGCATAATACCAGCTCAGAATCACTGCTTTCTTGTCCCTGTTTATTTTTCAGTAGAACTGAATATTGTTCTTCCATTGTTAAGGCAAATAAACTTAAATTGAACTGTATTGTTTAAAGAAGAACTAAAGATTAAAGGGATACTGTCATGGGAAAATTTTTTTTTTTCAAAAAGCATTAGTTAATATTGCTGCTCCAGCAGACTTCTGCACTGTAATCCGTTTCTCAAAAGAGAAAACCTGATTTTTTAATATTTAATTTTTAAATCTGACATGGGGCTAGACATCTTGTTTCCCAGTTGCCCCCAGTCATGTGACTTGTGATCTGATAAACTTCAATCACTTCAATTTACTGCTGTACTGTGAGTTGGAGTGATATCACCCCCTCCCTTCCCCCCCCCAAGCAGCTTAGCCAGATAACAGCTCACTGGCAGATCTAAGGACATCACTCAATAGTAAAAATCCAGGTCCCACTGAGACACATTCAGTTACATTGAGTAGGAGAAACAGCCTGCCAGAGAGCAGTTCCATCCTAAAGTGCTGGCTCTTTCTCAAAGCACATAACCAGGCAAAATGACCTGAGATGGCTGCCTACACACCAATATTATAAATAAAAAAAAAATGCACTTGCTGGTTCAGGAATTAGATTTTATATTGTAGAGTGAATTAGTTGTAGTGTAAACAGTGTCATTAGAAATAAAAACTACATAATAAAAATAATGGCAGAATCCCTTTAACTAAAGAAGTAGCTATAAATGTTGTGGCCAGCCCAAGGCTTCCACAGCCCTTTAGCAGTAAAGTTCTGGCCTCTGAAGATGCCCCAGTAGCTCCCATCTTATTTTCTACTGATTCATTGCACATGCTCTGTGGTGCTGTCACTTACTGAGCTTAGGGACCCACAGTACACATAGAATATATATGTCACAATATAGGGCTGATTAGTAATTAATACGGATAATTACTACATGGCAGCTAGAAACCAGTGCAATTAGCATCAGAATTTAATAATCAGCCTTGTAGCATCAGCTTATATAACAGACCAACCTCATTTTCTGCTTGATAATTAGTGACAACCCCTAAACTTAGCTTCTCAACAGCTGGTCAGCAGGCCTGGATTTGTTGCGAGGCCATAAAGGCCCAGGTCTAGGGCAGCAAAATTTGAGGGGCGGCATGCCGCCCAGCCGCATTTGGAAGAGCACTGGGGAGCGTGTACTCATTGAGGATGTGCGTGCGGGCTCTAGTACCTGGTGGACTAGGGGCTGGCGCATGCGCTCGTAGGGGGGGGGGTACGCGTGTTCGCGGGCGGCGATTTGGACCCAGTCGGCCTAGGGGCGCGAAGGGATGAAATCTGGCCCTACTGCTCAGAGCCCATTGAGCATGTGAGTTTTACAGACACTTTCCAAGATGGTGACCCCCAGTCACAAGTTTGATGTTCTTGATCATTGCTGCTATTGAGAAGCTGAAACTTAACGCCGGTTCAGTATATAAAATATGGCATTTTTAGCAATATTTATTTTTATGGTTAAGTTCTCCTTTAAAGGAGAACTAAAGAAATAATTACTGGAGGGTGCCAAATTGTTAGGCACCCCCAATAATGCTATCTCTTTTTAAAGAATGGCAAAGCATTTTCAGGAGTAACAGATTCCCACTCAGTGGTTGTTAGAATTTGTAGAGCACCAACATTTGGAGAACTGCAGTTAGGGCTGCCATTGGGGGGGACAGCGGGTACTGTTGTCCCGGGCCCGAATGATTTGGGGAGTTAATGTGGGCCCGGCCGTGCTGCACTTACTTGCAGAACTGACCCCTGCCATCAGTGAGCTGCAGATTTCGGAAGGGAGGGCGGGCTGGAGCTCCGATGACTGCATCTTGCTTCCTGTGCTCTGATTTGCCATGAAGTGGTAAAACCGCATGGTGATTGGATGGGTGAAGTTTGAACCTCCCCTCTGCTTTATCCAATCGCCATGCAGCTTTACCGGGACTTACATTTCACTTGCGAATCAGAGCACAGGAAACTGAAGAAACCGGAACCTGAGCTCCCTGGCTAAGGTAAGTACAGTTTTCTTTTTCTTAACTTGTAGGGGCCCTGGCCACTAATGCTTTTTTAATAACTTGTAGGGGCCCTGCCCTGGCCAAATATATATTTTTAATAACTTGGAGCCCTGGCCAAATGTGTTTTTTTAATAACTTGTAGGGGCCCTGGACACTAATGCTTTTTTTAATAACTTGTAGAGGCCTTGGCCACCAATGTCTTTTCTTAAACTTGTAGAGAGTCCTTTTCTCTATTTGTAAGCCCTGACCATCAAACTTGTA
Source organism: Xenopus laevis (assembly GCF_017654675.1). Lineage (NCBI taxonomy): Eukaryota > Metazoa > Chordata > Amphibia > Anura > Pipidae > Xenopus > Xenopus laevis. The sequence goes on from NC_054381.1 coordinate 128,951,806, forward strand.
GGGGGGCGGGGCCTGGGCACCAAAGTTCTTTTTTCTTTAACTTGTAGGGGCCACTTAATGTTTTAACGCTTGTGTCTTGTGTGGCCTTTGGAGGGGTGACGAAAAATTTTGCTGTGTGGGGCCCTGTGATTTCTGAAGGCAGCCCTGACTGCAGTAGCACATGGCCTGTAAGAAGCAGTAGCTCAAGGCAGCGATGTACGTTCTATGTTGCTTTTCATTATGTAAAGAGGTCTTTACAGCTGTATTTTGCACCAGGCATTATTTATGCTAAAGCCAACTGTGTACCTGCACCCTGAGCTATACATGTGGCATATGGCCACTTATATGGGTTCTGTTCCTCTGGATGCAGTAGACGGCCAGTCTATGTTCTCTTTTAAATAACATAAAATTTACACTTTAACAAACTTTTCCTCACCTCACTATCCTATGTTTTTGTTTTTCTCATTTCAGATTTAAAGCAACGAATACAACGTAGCAATGATGTTCAGGGTCTGCAACATACAATATGCAAATGTTAAATAAAGGGAGTACGCAAAACCTTAAATCAATGGAATACAACAATCTTGAATGAAAGGGATAAATAAACCTTGAACTGAGTATGCCTCTAAATGGATTTAAAGCAGGTTGACCGAGCAAAAACTCACTGTTTTGAAAAATGTAATTAGGTCTCCAATAGAAATGGATTCTGACTTCTGATGCTTATTATTATTACTTTTTTTTTTTGCAAACTGTACCTGTAAATAGACAATAACTTTAGAGGATGCATTTCTCAAAATGGAATTTTTTAATGACATTTTTTGGGATTTGTACTCTCGTTTCTGACTTTGGAGTTGACCTTTGGATTGCAGTGAAATATTTTCAGCAAGGACTTCATGTTTTCAGTTTGTTAACAATTGTTTTTATCATCATTTCCAACGCTATAGTTAATATTTTTAGTTATGCCTGGTTTAAGGATGACTGTGCTGAAGGAAACACCAGGAAACTGAGATGGGTTTGTCTTATCCATGTGTTAATGGCCGGTACCTTTCTAAGGTAGGTTAAAGAGACTTCATCTTGTGTCAAGGTAATGATGTGCCTGGTGTTGCAATATAAGCACATAAAAAGTCCTCCATAATTTCCATAAAGGCACAGTGCTGCAGCGTCAACATGGATCTACTGGTTAGAAACATAGGGGCATAATTATCAAAGAGTGACGTTAGAGATCTCCACAGTCCGCAGAGTGAAATACCGCCACTCTCCATTCATTTCTATCAGATTTTTAAAGGCATATTTATCAAATGGTGAACTTTCACTATCACCCTTTGATAAACACACCTTTAAAAATCCCATAGAAATTAATAGAGAGAGGCAGTATTTCTCTCTACGGACTGTGGAGATCTCTAACTTCACTCTTTGATAAATATACCCCAATAAAGTTTATTTCTAGTAACAAGATTATTTCCAATAGCTTTAAAATTTTAAAAAAAGGGGAATGCGTTATTTTATATTATACACGTTTAAATGAGTCATTTGACACAAATTGCGGAATTTAAACTTGAATAAGCTTATAACAAAAACAGTTCGGTCTACTTATCCACAGCATTCTTTCAGGAGTCCATTTAATGGAAGCTGGCTAATTTAATGAAGCTGTAGTTTCTATTCCCTCACTGTCCAACTTCTGTGATACTGACGGCTGGAATTTTTCTAGTCTATTTGGTGGAGGACCTTGGGGATTAAAGGACCCTGGGGATTAAAGGTGTATTAGGGACTGGTTGGAGAGGAAAATAATTACTTTTTTTTATGCCACATTACTTTATATTTCTACATAACGGAAGGCAGTGTTGACCACTACCCGTTTTTAAACCACACCTACTTTAAACCACTCCCCTGTTTCCAAAATAACTTTTAAGACCATATCCACATCAATGGTAGTAGAACACTAAATAAAAATGGTTGGTGCTCACTGAAGGGATATCACTCATTTGTGAAACAAGTTTAATAAGTCATATTAAGACATACACTTAAATCCCCATGCCTAGTCATCCACTGTGGATAACACAGCACCCCCAGAGCATGATTAAACACCTTGGGGACCCCTAACAATTATTTCCAAGGGCTGAGACCCCCACCAGGTTCATCTTCCACAGGCAGAGCATGGCACACACAGACAAATTATGACACACCCAGAGAGCATAGGGCAGGCATAGTATGGCACACAGGGAGCATAGGGCAGACAGAGTATGGCACACACAGGGAGCATAGGGCAGACAGAGTATGGCACACACGGGGAGCATAGGGCAGGCAGAGTATGGCACACACAAGGAGCATAGGGCAGGTAGAGTATGGCACACAAAAGGAGTTTAGGGCAGGCAGAGTATGGCACACACAGGAAGCATTAGGCAGACAGAGTATGATACACACAGGGGAGCATAGGGCAGGCAGAGTATGGCACAAACAGGGAGCATAGGTAATGCAGAATAGAGCAGAAGACAGGGACACCTATCAGGACCACTCTAAGACAAACTGTTCATACTGTGTAACATACAATGACATGATGCTGGTGCCCCTCCAGCAGTTTGTATGAGGTGTGAACATATGGGTACTTTCAGTCTGGGTCTGTGGTGTGAACAGTACAGGGCTTTAGGGGTGTGAACAATAGAAGTGTAACAGGTGTGAACAATGCAGAGGGATTACAAATATGAACAATGTAGGACATTTACTGTTTGAATTAGAGGAGTAAACAAGGCAAGGGCCAGTTAATCTTAGTTCTGATACCTTTTAAATTTACACAAGGTAAGCCTTGTCATATGCCTACATACTCAAGTGTTTCCGCACCAAAATCCACAGGCACATCTAGAAGCTTTTAGGATCACAGGGCACTAGCCTAATTGAATTGTTGATTCATCTTGTCTAGTGTTGAGACCACTATTCATGAGTACTCTGTATATTACATCTTTGTCCTGATCATCACAACTCATGCATGTTGGTGTGTTTAATTTGCATGATTTGTGTTCATACTTGAGATTGTACATCTATGGAATCTCTTATACAGAAGCCCGTTATCCAGAAACTGTGACTTACAGGAAGGCCATCTTCCGTAGGTTCCATTTTAAGCATTTAAGTCTGATTTTTTACAAAATATTTCCTTAGTTTCTCTAATAATAAATGAGTACCTTGTACTTGATGGTGACTAAGCTAAATGAATCCATATAGGTGACAAAACAATTATATTCTGTTTACATAATGTTTAAATGATTTTAAGTAGATTTAAATTGTGGTGATCTAAATTACAGAGCAATCCCTTATCTGAACAAAACACAGGTCCCAGCCATTCTGGATAATAGATCATATACTTTTATAATATCCCTTTTTATTAAAATGCAAATGTGCATAGTTTGCCATTCCGAATCTGTCCTTACAGTTCTCTATATAATTTAATCAGAATCACTCCTAAACACATATAATGGAAATCATTTGTATAATAATTTTGAAAGATGCCTATGGTAATGCCTTGCATTTGCTCACATTTAGGTACTGGTATGCTGTAAAGTGTGGATATCGAGCAGCAATGTTGCCCCAATCCGAAGGGGAATTTATGAAAACCAATAAGAAAGCAGTGGATGCAATGACAGACCTCAGTATGCTGAGATGCTTTAAGACATTCCTAGAGAGCATACCTCAGCTTATACTTCAGATTTACATCCTGATGGAGCATGGGCAGATTACTCTACTTCAATGTATGTACCATAACGAAATTCTTTATATTTGCACAGGTACTCACATTCACATATACCCTCTACTAATGAAGGGAGCTATCATGCATTATTTTATTGTTCTTGATATGTTAGTACACGGGTTCTCATGGATACAAAACAAAAGAAAATGCTACTTGAACCAGTTTGCCTGTTGCAGGTTAATTGTTAGCTCTGTGCAAATAAGATCCAATAAGGCCTGTTCAGCTGAGGTTTTTCAGGGAAAATATACCCTGTTTATATATTGGAGATTTTGTATTTAATTCCAAAAAACAGAGGCATATCTGTATCTCTGTTTGTGTCATGAATAAGCTGCTGGTCTGGCCTGAGATAAGTTTGTTGGTTCATGGCTTGTAAGTACAGGTATGGGGCGTATAAAGAATGCTCGAGACCTGAGGTTTTCCGGATAATGTATCTTTCCGTAATTTGGATCTTCAAACTTTAAATCTGCTAGAAAATCATGTAAACGGCCAATAGAATGGTTTTACATCCAATAAGGGTTAATTATAGCTTAGTTGGGATCAAGTACAAGCTACTGTTTAATTATTATAGAGAAAAAGGAAATCAGTTTTCAAAATTTGGATTATTTGGATAAAACGGAGTCTATGGGAGACGGCCATTCCGTAATTCAGAGCTTTCTGGATAATGGGTTTCCTATACCTGTACAGGGAAGTCAGATAAAAGATCATTGATGCCCAGGCCAGATGTATGATGATCTCTTGTTCCTTTATTTAGTAGCCCACGCCGTTTCTAATGGAAATAATTCCACCTCTTTATTTTAAGTAGGTATTGCCATATATATATGAAACGGGTTCATAGCTTGCTAGACGAGTGTATTTCTGCTGTTGCCCAATGAAACTTGTATGTTGAAAAAAAAAAACACAGCACCCTCTGTTGTCAAGTACAAGCATATTACAAGTCAGCTTAGAGTTCGATGACCCTACACACGCACAAAGAGCAGCAGTTAGTGTTCAGATCATACACTTGGGAGACTAATGTATGTATAAAACACACTTTAAAGTGTAATGGTTGTGTCATACTCTTTGAAGTGCAAGTCGTATGTTTTAAGGGGCAAGTAAAACTAGATTTGCTTAAAGACAAGGCTGTAACATTCTTACATTCTTTAAACTATACTATTACCCATGTGTAAAAGCCAAATACAAGACAAGACAAGAGTCCTCTGCACTCAATCCATTATCAATATATTTAAGAAAGAGACATTTTGTGCATACTGCTACTGAAAAATGCCTTACCCTTTAAACAAAACAGGGATTGTTTGTCCATATATTGCAATATATTTAAGATGGCCAACTACATCAAAGACATCCCATATCTGGCCAGTCCTATGCTCAATTTTCATCTGATTCATTAAGAATTCAATTGCTTCATTATACATTTTACAAAAGGGACTAAGTTTTACCTGCAACTTACCGTATATACTCGAGTATAAGCCGACCCGAGTATAAGCCGAGGTACCTAATTTTACCTACGAAAACTGGGAAAACTTATTGACTCTAGTATAAGCCTAGACACAACTACAGCCCTGTCTCCCAGCAGCGCACATTCTGCCAAAGCGACCCCACCAGCGATCAACCGGACTTCTTTGCAAAGTTGATGGTGACAGAGAATTGCCAAACGGATTACTGTGTGCATTGTCCCACTGTCCCACTACCATGTGCAGAGGGTGCTGTTTGATATTGCCATCACTGTTAATCTTTCGTATAACCAACCGAGGACGCTGTGTGATATTACAGTCACTGTTATTCTTTCATATAACCAACAGAGGGCGCTGTGTGATATTGCAGTCACTGTTAATCTTTCATATAACCAACAGAGGGCACTGTGTGATATTGCAGTCACTGTTATTCTTCCATATAACCAACAGATGGCGCTGTGTGATATTGCAGTCACTGTTATTCTTTCATATAACCAACAGAGGGTGCTGTGTGATATTGCAGTCACTGTTATTCTTTCATATAACCAACAGAGGGCACTGTGTGATATTGCAGTCACTGTTATTCTTTCATATAACCAACAGATGGCGCTGTGTGATATTGCAGTCACTGTTATTCTTCCATATAACCAACAGATGGCGCTGTGTGATATTGCAGTCACTGTTATTCTTTCATATAACCAACAGAGGGTGCTGTGTGATATTGCAGTCACTGTTATTCTTTAATATAACCAACAGAGGGCGCTGTGTGATATTGCAGTCACTGTTAATCTTTCATATAACCAACAGAGGGCGCACTGTTATTCTTTCATACAACCAACTGAGGGCGCTGTGTGATATTGCAGTCACTGTTATTCTTTCATATAACCAACAGAGGGCGCACTGTTATTCTTTCATATAACCAACAGAGGGTGCTGTGTGATATTACAGTCACTGTTATTCTTTAATATAACCAACAGAGGGCGCTGTGTGATATTGCAGTCACTGTTATTCTTTCATATAACCAACAGATGGCGCTGTGTGATATTGCAGTCACTGTTATTCTTTCATATAACCAACAGAGGGCGCACTGTTATTCTTTCATATAACCAACAGAGGGTGCTGTGTGATATTGCAGTCACTGTTATTCTTTAATATAACCAACAGAGGGCGCTGTGTGATATTGCAGTCACTGTTAATCTTTCATATAACCAACAGAGGGCGCACTGTTATTCTTTCATATAACCAACAGAGGGTGCTGTGTGATATTGCAGTCACTGTTATTCTTTCATATAAACAACAGATGGCGCTGTGTGATATTGCAGTCACTGTTATTCTTTCATATAACCAACAGAGGGCGCACTGTTATTCTTTCATATAACCAACAGAGGGCATTGTGGGATATTGCAGTCTCTCCCCAAGTGAACTGTTGGTATAGGAATGATTAAAAGTGACTGCAATCTCAGCTACTTGGGTCGGGTACCACTGACCCGAGTATAAGCCGAGGTAGACTTTTTCAGCACATTTTGGATGCTGAAAAACTCGGCTTATACTCCGGTATATACGGTACTTGCTGCTTTCAAAGTAAAACTCCCAAACTTGGTTGCCCTTTTATTAGACACCAGTGGGATCACCTGACTATAGTTGGGTGTGGTGTGGTCACAGCCTCATTGCACCCCCGCCTAATGGTTTTAAAAATTAGTGGTGAGCACAACTTTCCCTTGTTTGTTATAGTTCTACAGGAGCAGTGACCAGCTCCATGTTGTAGCTCCCACCCTTTCCAGCTATAGTCAGGTGATCCCACTGGTGTCTAATAAAAGGGCAGCCAAGTTTGGAGGTTTACTTTGAAAGCAGCAAGTAAGTTGCAGGTAAAACTAAGTCCCTTTGTAAAATGTATAATGAAACAATAGAATTCTTAATGAATCAGATGAAAATTGAGCATAGGACTGGCCAGATATGGGATGACTTTGACGTAGTTGGCCAGCTTAAATATATTGCAATATATGGACAAACAATGCCTGTTTTGTTTAAAGGGTAAGGCATTTTTCAGTAGCAGTATGCACAAAATGTCTCTATGGGTTGAGTGCAGCGGACTCTTGTATTTGTTTATATATATATATATATATATATAGCAAATTTGAGCACAGTGCACACGGACAACCAAAAAAGCAATGCCTGTGTGCTGGTTACATGTATCAATAGTAATAAGCAAGAAAGAAAAACCGCACCAACAGGTCTTTATACAAAAATAGAAAAACTTTTATTACTCAATGTTTCGGCTGGAGCCGAAACGTTGAGTAATAAAAGTTTTTCTATTTTTGTATAAAGACCTGTTGGTGCGGTTTTTCTTTCTTGCTTATATACAGTATATATATATATATATATATATATATATATATATATATATATATATATAAATAAACACATGTTCACAGAGGATTTAAAGGGGTAGTTCACCTTTTAGTTAACTTTTTATTACTCTTACTTCTTTCTATTCTATTTACAGTATTACTCATCTTTCTATTTGACTGTTTTCCCAGAAGAGGGCAGTGGTTGTCAAAGCACTTTGTGTTCCAGTAGCCCAGTGGTTGTACACATCTGTTACTTTAATAATAATTTCAGTAATGCTGATTAAGTGGGGTACAGCTGGAGTGTTGTTAAGGTGAAATGTAGGCAGCAAATTCACACAGGGCAAGGACAGCAAAGACTGAGCAGCAGGGTCAGTGAGCAAGAACAGCAAAAATGTAATTGGCAACATAAAAGGTTAATATAGCAAGATACAAGAGATTCTAAATATAAAACACAGAAGCAGGTTGTGTTTGGCAGGAATGTAGATAATACTAAAAGTATTGTTGATGGTAATTTCTGCTACAAAATCTGAATTGGGGTTCTCCTTTCACTATATATATTTATTTATTTCAATCAGTACAGCACTCTGCTTTCAAACCATCCCCGGGTGCACGGTAAAAAGTTCCATATGTGCTAAAAAAAGACCAGCAACACCGGTATTTCTTGGCGTCAAAATTAATGTATTATAAGGTGCATGTATAAATTAGGGGCGGGAAGGGGAAATTTTTTTTCTTCCTTGTTTTGTTACAAAAAGTCACACGATTTCTCTCCCTGCTAATTTGCATATATAAATTAGGATTGGTTCGACCGGGCAGAAGGATTCAGCCGAATCCCAAAATGAATCCTGGATATATATACATCCATCCATCCAAAGAAGATCAGCTTTTTTTTAGGGCTTAAAAATATGAGAAAGGCCTTTGAGAAAGGCCCTGGACAGGGCCGAAACATAAGTCCTATGTTTTGTTATGTTCAATAAAACCTTTTTCATATCTTTAAGCCCTGAGAGTGCTGATCTTCTTTGGATGGATGGAGATATTATATTGATCGTGCACCCAGGCAAACAAACACTGAGGGCTGAGGGCTTGCATGTACCTACAATAATTGTTTTCTTTCATTTCAGATGCAACCATTATCATTTCAGTATCCAGCATCTCATGGTCCACGGTTGACTACCACATGTCATTAAGAAGCTCTCTTGAAGATAAAAAAGAAATCCGTTTTGGATTTGCTGCTTTCACATATGTGCTGTACAAACTACTCACGCTAACATCATGGATATTAAGCCTTGTCTTTCTACTGGCCTGCAATGTGAATATCTTCGCAGCATTTCTTGGCATTCTGTGGGTCGTGGGCCTGTGCTGGGCTTGGAAACAGAACACAGAATTTTGCACCAACATGTGCATGGAAATCTTTTACAGAATTGTTGTAGCAATTATTCTTGTTTTCACCTTTTTCAATGTTAAAGGACAAAAGACTAGAATCCCAATGTCCGTTTATTATACTTTCCGAGTTTTGGCAACCACAAGCATTCTCATTTTGTGCTTTCTCTTTAAAGAGTCTCTCACTCAGAACTTGTTCTTTACTATATTCAGCATTGCTTTGGTTCTGGCACTGGGTCTGGGCATAATATCTCTCATCCTTTATTATTGCCTTTTCCATCCAGCCCTTCATTCCAAATACCAGAATAATGATGCAGTTGATGGCCAGGTAGAAAGAATCAGAAGTCATTATTTTATTAACCAGTAATGATTTTGCATTTATTTATTTTGAAGAATGTCATATTTGTTTACAGGCATAGTTTCTGTATACAGCTGACTGTATACAGTGTGTAACTATTATGTGACATTTGGCACTTAAAATGTGTACAGGTGGGTTTGTGCAATGAACATATTTGTTTATAAAGAAATAATGTGGACTATCCTATCCAGCATCCCTACTCACCCTCTAGTCTGGCTGCCCTTGAGTGTGACCATATATATCCTGAGGCTTGCGGGACAGAATGGGCTGCATTCACTTATTAGGATTATCGGCAGGGAAATATAAAGACTGATACTGTAGATAGGTGCATTGCCTCATTGCAGGCCATCCTTGGCTACAGCTGAAAGAGGCCAAAGCTGTAGATGAAATGCTACATAACTAAATATAAACACACAGATGAGGCAGGATTGACCATTTACAAAAAACCCACTAGAGAAGAAAGCCTTCGCACCTGGCAAACCCCTTTGAAACGGGACTCTATATAAGTTGATCTAAACCTGTGGATATTCAAATTCAGATATTGCCAAGCTTTGGGATTCAGGCCTCCTTTTGTGGTTGTCTCTTGAAAAAGGGGAAAAGAAGCACACCATACTTCGACTCCTACCTTTAAAGCATTTTATCGCAGCAGAGATGAGGCACAAGCTTTCGGGGACCACCCCTGAGGAAGCACCCTATAATTATCAAGTAAGTGGTGTGCCGAAGACAAACTGTTTTTGGACTCCTTTTGTGGTTGTGTCAGAAAACCCCTTATGTCATTACTTTAAATATAAGCTTTTTAATACAGTCACTTTGTAAGATTGCTTTTCAAAGTCAGCAGCAGCCAAATCAAACAAGTGTTAACAGAAGAGAATATAAAATCGGTCACATACTGGTATATCTCAGTGCGTGGAAGGAAGAGTGTTGGTGCTCCAGCCTTATGCCCCCTTAAGATGACGTATGGTGATAACACACAGACATCCAAAACCCATGAACCATTTGGGATCTCATCAAAAGAGAAATGCCCCTACAAAGCTTTGTTACTCTCTCTTATATTTTATCTATACATTTGTCTTCCCTTTTTTCCTTGTGTCGGTGTCAATATAGATGTGAGTGAGTTTGCTTAGGGTTTTGAATAAGGATTATATTTTTGAAAATAATGTTATACTTCAAGAATGAAGCTGCAAAGCTCACTTTCATTGTTGTGACTTTGTTTTTACATTAAATATTGAGTAAATATAAATTATGCTTTTGATAATATTCGAATTGTGTTCTACTTACCAGTGTTTGGAAAAGAGATAAAATAATATTGTATCACATTGGTGAAAGTTTTCTGTATCATACCTTTTCCAGAACAAATGGTTGAGTGCCTCACTAGAGCAAGGGATGGTGTACTCTGCCATACCTCATCTGAGTTTGTGACAGTGTGTAGTGTTGCACCTCACCACAACAAGTAATAAGGGGTCATTTCTGACCACAGCCACAGTTGTGATGGCAGAACATTAGGCGCTGTTGTTGCACCTAAGGTAATTGAGTCTAAAGCTGCTCGTTCTATCTCCACATAGTTGTGCTCAGCACCACTACTTATGCTCCCGTGCTCTTGCAAATCACACACAGTGCTTCTATTGACCCTTAAAAGTAATTTAAACGTTTCACATCGACCTGAATCAATTGACACAGCAAACTAAAGGATCAGACATAGACATCATTTTTATACCAAGAGCCAGAAAAGATAACATCTGGACAGCAAAGATTTTCAGCATGGTTACATCGAATTCTTGTTGAAGCACATGCACAACCTCGTTTTAATGCATCAGCTGCAATTGTGCCAGACACATCACTCCTTTAAGCTGCAATGACACTGGAATTATGGGGAAAACACATTGTGGGGAAAAACAGAGCTGCCTGGCAAAACAAAAGCCACTTTGGAATGTTGGGAACTGTAAAGTTGGGCAAATGGGTTGGGTACATTTTTCTTTAAAATAATAGTGCAGTCTTCCTTTCCTAGTGATACTGACATGTTGCTATTAATTAGAGGACTACATCAATATCACTTTAAAACGATGATTTCCCTGGCTTTTCAGAAAAATAGGAAATTGAAATGTGCACATTGCACCTTATAAGTAAATAACGCTGTGTGAGTCAAGCTGCAAATCAGAAGTATTTTAAGGAACATATGGAACACACCCCAGTTTGAGGCAAATCTCATGTTCTCATGTTCTCTGAATGCACAGCTGTCCTGTTTCATTAAATTCAATATGTGTTGCTTCATCTAATTGTTATCTAACTGACCTGTGCAGCACTTGTTATGCAGAGTCATGCAATTCTGCCTTATTAACCAGGTGCAGGCAGAGGTCATTGTTAATGATGTTTGACAAATTGTTTAATTCCAACACAGACAATTAACTTTATAGGTGAGTGCAGAGAGGTATTTTAGCAAAATATACTGGGTAGTGTTATTTAATGAACACTAGGCACCAATTATTCACTTTGCATGTTTAGTTCTTTGTTGTGGGAAGGATCAAGTCCTTTCCTTAATACACTTGAGGTAAACAAACTAAACAGTTGTATGATTTATAGTGTGTATTTATTGGGGGATTGAAATTTAAATTGGTGGAAACTGAATTATGTTAATACCCAATATGTCCTTTATTTAAACTTGCCTGTTTGGGTGTAGGACGTCCTAATAATAGAGCAAAAAAGATGATCTGGGTTCTTTCCCAGGTGCTTTCCAAGTGTAAGAGTACATTGTAGCTTTATGAAAACAGGTTGATTCTGTTACACAGCGTGATACACACACATACTGTAGATCCTAACATGGGGAAAACACAGACAATGCTAATAATCCCAAAGCCCGAATTATTTCACATCAAAGAGTATTTGCCATGAACACACTTAAGTGCATAACATGGCTCTTTGTAGAGGCAACATATTATGGATTGCAAAGTGTTGGGTCTATTTTTGCAAGAAGCACAGCACATGGGTGGGACATGGGTTAACCTTGGAATATCCATTCCTTCCACATACAGAATGAGCCATACAGACAATATTTCCCCTTCCAACTGAGCAATTGACCATGTAGTAAGACTGTGGGCAATCTAATGGATACAGAAGCAATACTTGGAATCTCCCAAGATTTTCCCTGAAGGCTATAGATTTAGCTTTATGGTGGGCTGACATGTGTAGTGGTCTCTGAAGGCCTCTTTATTGTGGTGGGGGTACTGTGTAAGACTATGTAGTTCAATTTATTATTAGACTTAATGTAATTTAAGGAATCATTTAAGAGTTTTTCAAGAAAGAAGGTGCAGTAAGGAAGAGGGAGTGGTACACATTTTTGCTAAACAGGTTATTTTTGAGAGCAAAGTTACATAGTATGATCTAAAAAACAATCGGTTTCAAAAACAATCTAGTAAAGAGTGGAGGGTGCTACTTTCTCAGCAGTTTTATTTAATACTTTTCTGTTGGGCATTTTTGGTCAAAGAGGGCTTTAGGTAGATAGGTAAAATATAAAAGACCACTGAGCTTAAAATTTGCAAGATTATCAGTTGACTTATTAGGCACCTTTCACATTGTATGGTAATTCTTTCCCTAATAAATATAGGGCTAAGAGTAGGGTACCATTATTAATGAATATAGGGGGAATGCATTTATTCTAACCCAGACTAAAACTGACTTCAGGTAGATATTTGAGTAGCAAATTTAAGGGCATAATGGGCATAAAGCAATGAGCATAATTGTCTTGTGGATGATCTGGGGGTTAGTTCACTTGTCTATGTTTATTTTTAGTTTCCAGCTACAAGACAGCAGCAGCGAATATTCATAAACACATTCACAGCAAATCAGATTAGCAAATGTACCAAAGGCAATTCTACATATTTACGGTATGGATTGTGCTTCAAGGCTTTCATGTAAGAATATCTAACCATTTTACAATGGATTTAATGTCTAAATGTATAACCCTGGCGGTCTGTTTATATGAAATTAGTTTAGCCAAATGTACTATTTTCTCTTACAGATGGAGCATCAGCTTTTCAGAAGCAAAATCGAATTCAGATGCACCCAAAGCTTTACCAGGCTGATTACACAGGCGTTCAGAGAATGGGAAGAATTCAATCCAGTGCTGAACCTGTCTTTTCTATTTTGTTGCTGTTCACATTTGCACACAGATGTTACTGATATCTTTGTTACTGTTTTTCTATGCCTGTCCCTCAGCTAAGATAGAATATTACCCACTATGTCTCTCAGGTTTTCTTTTTCCTGGAAAAGGGGTGCTTCACCTTTAAGTTAACTTTTGTTAAGGCCAAATCTAAGCAACTTTTTAGTTGGTCTTCATTTTCTACGTTTTTTTTATTCTAACCCTTTCGACACCCCTTTGTCAGTGTTACACACCACGTGTGGCGCTTACCTGATGGCACGGGACAAACATGAGCCACTCCGCAGTGATACTGGGAGAGACTCAGTACCTGATATTTACTAGCGCAGTGTCTCCACCTAGTGGGATCCCGGAATGCACCTACGGGTGGCCCCACTAGGAATACAGTACTAAAACACACACAGTATTTGTTAAGCTGAATAATTGTTTATCTAAAATCAAATGGCCAACTAGAACAAATAGTACTCCTAACCAGGTGGGAGTAAGGGCCTCAATATCTAACTTGCTTGCGCTATCTAGTTAACTAAAGAAGGTAAAGTCCTTTAATGTCCTTCCACAAAATAGTCTCTGTATCATCAAGCGCTTCTTTAGGGTACTGTCCCTTTAAACAGGATACTCACTTCAAATCCTCTTCAGATGCTTTACAGAGTTCTTTTCAGGCGAGTCCAGCACATTCACATATTTACTATGCGAAGTGGCGAACGTAACGACAATTCGCTAGACTTATCACCTGCAGGGACATCACCAATTTACTAACGGGTGCAGGCACCAATTCACTAGCCAAAGAGACTGCCGGTAGTGGTCATTCGCACTATTTTGCCAGGCGACTTTTCGCTCTGGCGAACGGTCGTTACTCTGCAAATTCACTAAAGTGCAGATTTTACTGAACGTTACCTCTTTCACAGACACAGGATCTATGCCTGAGGCCTTACAGAACTAAGAGCAAGGGTTTTGCACTACATAATTATTTGCCTTCTTGTTCTGATTCTTTCTTACTCTCTAACAGGGGTCACTGATGTCACCTAAAAACAAATGTGTAAACCTACAAATGTATTATTGCTACTGCTTATGATTACTCGCCTTTCTTTTCAGGTCCTTTCCTGGTCATATCCCAGTGTCTTATTCAAATCAATGCATGGTTACTATGGTAATTTGTACCCTAACAACCAGATTGCTGAAACTGCAAATCAAAGAGTTGCTGAATAAAAAGCTAAATATTTAAAAACCACAAATAATAGAAAATGAAAACCAATTGCAAATTGTCTCAGAATATCACTCTCTGCATAACAGTTAACTCAAATATGAACAATCCCTTTAATACATAAATATTGCTGTGCCATTTGTTATAACTGTGAGTCTCTTGATTCATAGAAATAAAGGTTTTTAAGATAATCGAATTCAACCTACCAATATCCAGCAATTCTATTAAAGGAGTAGTTTATCTTTAAATTAACTTTTAGTATGATGGAGACATTGATATTTTGAGAAAATTTGCAATTGGTCTTCATATTTTTTATATTTTGTAGGTTTTCAATTATGAAGCTTTTCAGCAGTATTTCAGAAGTATTTCAACAGCTATCTGGTTGCCTAGGATCTTATTTACCCTAGCAACCGGCCAATGATTTTAGTTTTGGAATGAGAGACTTGAAGATAATTAGTAGAAGGTCTAAACAAAAGATGAAATATGAGAAGATATGTAATATAAAATTAACAATAAAAATAAGATTGTATCTTCACATAGCATTTGTTATTTTGGCTTCTGAGGTTAGTGACCCCCATTTGAAAGCTGGAAGGAGACAAAATAAAAAAGACAAATCAAACTAAAGAATAAAAAATGAAGTCCAACTGAAAAGTTTCTAGGAATAGGATATTCTATAACATACTAAAAGTTAATTTAGAGGTGAATCACCCCTTGAAGAACAACATGGGGTATGGAGGATCAAGGGAGGGAATTGTAAATTAGTTTTATAAAAAAGCCTTTCCAACTGCCAACTCAGCATTGTATTTTTAATTTACCCTAACAGTGTACTATCTGGTTAGGGAAGGTTCTATAAGGTAAGAAGTGTCCATAAGCCTGAGAACACTGAGCACGTTTTCTTTTGCTGGTGATTGCCAGTTACCCCTTAGATCCAAATATATTCTGGGTATGAAGTATGCACATCTTTGGAAAATAACTTTTTTATGCACTATGGGACACACCTTTCATGCTTTTCTTCATCTCGCATATAAACATTTAGGGGCAAATTTACTTAAGGTCGAATATCGAGGGTTAATTAACCCTCGATATTCGACTGTCGAAGTTAAATCCTTCGACTTCGAATATCGAAGTCGAAGGATTTAGTGATATTCGTTCGAACGATTGAACGAAAAATTGGTCGATCGAACGATTAAATCCTTTGAATCGTTCAATTCGAAGGATTTTAATCCATTGATCAAACGATTTCTGTTCGACCAAAAAAAGATAGCAGAGCCTGTGGGGACCTTCCCCATAGGCTGACATTGACTTCGTTAGCTTTTAGGTGGCGAACTAGGGAGTCGAAGTTTTTTCTTAAAGAGACAGTACTTCGACTATCGAATGGTCGAATAGTCGAACGATTTTTGGTTCGATTTGTTCGATTCGAAGGTCGAAGTAGCCCATTCGATGGTCGAAGTAGCCAAAAAAAACATTCGAAATTTGAAGTTTTTTTCCTCTATTCCTTCAGTCGAGCTAAGTAAATGGGCCCCTTCATCTTGAATTATAGGGTGACTAATGAATGCATTTGTTTTATTAATTAAACCTAGTTTTGATTTTGTGTTTGATTTTATATTTTTTAGATTTTCTTACTGAGTTAACAGGGTGCAGTTAGCAATAAAGCTGGGCATATCACATATGGTACAGTGGGTTGTGTTTACTCCCTTTTTATTAATGAAAAGAATAGGATTGTTTAGGGCTAAAGAATCCATCACCCAATCTTTTAAATCTCATTGCTCCAGATATTGTGGTTTTCATCCTGCCCGGCAGCAAAATGCACCACGATCCATTTCTGCTGCCCTTTACCTTCAAGCAGTGAATTAAATATTGAAACATCTGATATAAGAGGCTGTTACTCACCTTTGAATGAAGCAATTAATGCTATTTTATTTACATTTTAGCTGTAGTGAGCAGGGGCCATGTTAACAATATGGCTACATGTCTGTTTTGCACAGAAATGTTTCCATCATGGAAAAGACACCAGCAAACACAGATTGTTTCAGTTTGGTAAAAAGACAAGGCAAATAAATGGCAAGATTGTAGAAAGAACAAGGTTTAGTTTTTGTTTCCCGATTTCATCCAAACAAATGTTGGCAAAGCGTTTAGTCTTCCAAAAGAGGGCAGTGTGCCTGCATGCAATTTCCTAATACAAAGGAGGCATGCAAAGGAAAGAAAGACCTTGGCGAATTCTCATGCCATTTCTCTGAAACATGATAATGTTCGTTTACTAGGAGTCTACTTAATATCTCTCAGCTATTATGTCATCTCTATATTTTATCTGGCAGTTTTCAAACTCAGCACTTTTTGTGCAACTACTACAATGTCTTAAAGGTCAGACATTGCTGGAAGAATTCTAGGGGCTAGAATAAACCAAAGTGTAAATAGTAGATAAATGGGCATCATCATCTTTTGCACACTGGACATGTTTCTATAATTATATTATTTCAGGAATAGCCAACTTTTTTACTGGGATACTAATACCAGCATCCTATGCTCACCTTCCAGCAGATATGATTCCAGTTCACCAACCCTAGAGATATTGGTTAGTGTTCTACAGTAGCACATGATTTAAGCAAATATGTTTAACATATTCTTCTATCAATTTGGGTTATTTATAAAACGTACATTAGGCGCCCTTGTATGTGAGTCTGTAACTGGAGAATGCAGTTCAGAAAGAGATCAGGGATAGGCAACATCCAACATTTAAAGGTAGACGGGTCTTTCTATTATTAGCATTTAAGGGGTGGTTCACTTTTAATGTGTTATAGGGTGACAAATTCTAAGCAACT
This sequence comes from Xenopus laevis, assembly GCF_017654675.1. Lineage (NCBI taxonomy): Eukaryota > Metazoa > Chordata > Amphibia > Anura > Pipidae > Xenopus > Xenopus laevis. The sequence continues at coordinate 128,969,225 of NC_054381.1, forward strand.
TTTCAATTAGTCTTCATTATATTTTTTAGTTTAGTTTTTCAATTATTTGCCTTTTTCTTCTAATTCTTTACAGCTTTCAAATGGGGGTCACTGACCCCATCTGAAAAACAAATGCTCTGTAAAGCTACACATTTAGGGGCAGATTTATCAAGGGTCGAAGTGAATTCGAGGGAATTTTCAAAGTAAAATAATTCGAAGAAATTTTTTGTATACTTTGACCATCGAATAGAATACATACGACTTCGAATTCGATTTGAAGTAAAATAGTTTGAATATTCGACCATTCGATAATTGAAGTACTGTCTCTTTAAAACAACATTGATTTCAATACTTTGCCAAATTAAACCTGCCGAAGTGCTTTGTTAGCCTATGGGGATCTTATAGAGCATTTTTCTACGTTTTTTGAATTCAAAGAAAAATCAGTCGATGGATGGATGAAATCCTTCGAATTGTTCTATTAGAAGGATTTCATCGTTCGATAGAACGATTTTACCTCGACCGCAAATGGCCAAAGTCGATGTAAAAATACTTAGACTTCGATATTCGAAGTCGAAGTATTCCAATTCGATGGTCGAATTTCGAAGCTTTTTCTGCTTCGAAATTCGGCCCTTGATAAATCTGCCCCTTATTGTTATTGCTACTTCTTATTACTTATTAGGAAATCACTGAATTCAGGATTCAGTTTGGGATCCTTCAGCCCGGGAAAACCGAAACACAATCCTAATTTGCATATGCAAATTAGGGGTGGGGAGGGAAATCGCGTTACTTTTGTCACAAAACAAAGAAATAAAAAATGTTTTCTCCTTTCAACCCCTAATTTGCATAGGCAAATTAGGGTTCTGAATCTTTTGCGAAGGATTCGGGGGTTTGGCCGAATCCTAAATAGTGGATTCGGTGCATCCCTATTACTTATCTTTCTATTCAGATCCTCTCCTATTTATATTCCAGTCTCTTATTTAAGTCAATGCATGGTTTCTAGGGTAATTGCAAACTGGAGAGCTGTTGAATAAAAAGCTAAAATAATAAAAATAATACAATAACATAATAAAAAAATTAAACCCAATTGCAAATTGCCTCAGAATATTACTTTCTACATCATACTAAAAGTGAACAAGCCCTTTAAACATCCTACAATATAAAAGCAAACTTGAGGGTAATAAATGGGGTTCAGAATTGCACCAGTCAAAAAGCCATTCAATAAAGTACATGTGCCTACCTGTGCTCCTCTATATTTTTGCAGTTGGACTTGCAGAACAGGGTGCAAAGTGCAAGGATGCAAGGAAGTACCTGTATCTGTTTAATTGCTTCTTCCCCTATGCATGTTGCCCCAGTAAGCACTTAAGTTAATTGAATCAAGAGCAAACATCATTTCTGATGCCACAAACTGTGATACCCCCATGTTAAAGGGGTGGTTCACTTTCAGCTCACTTATATTATAGAATGGCCTGTTCTAAGCTACTTTTCAATTCCTCTTCATTTTTATCTTTATTTATAGTATTTGAATGTTTTGCCTTCTTCTTCAGACTCTTTCCTGCTTTCAAATCACCAAAATACTATTGCCCTGTGAGTGAGGCTACCATTTTATTGTTACTTTTTATTACATATGTTTCTATTTAGGCTCTCTCCTAATCATATTTCCGTCTCTCTTTCAAACCACTGCCTTGTTGCTATGTTAAGTTGGACCCTAGTAACCAGCTGCAAACATTCCAAACAGGAGAGCTGCTGAATTAAAGGTTAAATGATTCAAAATCCACAAATAATCCAAAAAAAAAAAAGATCAATTTCAAATTGTCTCAGAGTATCACTCTCTGCATCATACTAAAATTTAATTTAAAGGCGAACAACCCCTTTATGATGAATGTTACTAGCTGTACTAAATCTTGTACCCATGTTGACAAATCCTCTGCAAACTGCACAGCGCACAAATGCAGTGTGCTATGTACACTAACTAAGCATTACTCTGCTGACGAGACAGGTATAGATAGCAAGGATGATCTTTAGATTTTTTTTAAATATTGCAGGCCTATGTCAAGATATTTGAAAATATATTTCAATATACTTGATACCCATTTAAGCAGACAGTGTCAAATTATTCTCTTTAGTATGGTTATCCTTTAAATATTCATTTACACTCTCGCACCAGCACAATTAGATTATAAAGTCACATGATCCGCTGGAATTGCCCACAAACCTGGAAAGTACCTACAGGCTATTTAAGAAATGACACTTCATTAAACTGCAAACTGACACAAACCACCCACTTACTTAAATGTCTGTACTTGCATTGTGTTCAGCAATAATCCACAGTGAATGTCAAAACAGCATTCATCTCAAAGAACTGGATCGGCTTCATTTCTAATGTCCAAATCAGGGCATGTGATCACTGCAGAGTCATGCTGGAATTATCAACAGAGGCTGTAAGATCAGGATGCTGACACCTTGCAAGCTTTACTCCCCTTCTATAGTTTTCCTCCACAAAAGAAAGAGAGTGTTTCATTAACCCTATAGTAACTGTAGATGTAGCACCGGACCAGATTTTTCTAGGGTTTTAGGTTTACAAGACCTGTATAGATGATATTTTCAAAGGGGTTGCTCACCATTAAATTTTAGTATGATGCAGAGACTGATATTCAAACACAACTTGCAATTGGTTTTCATGTATTATTATTTGTGGTTTTTGAGTTATTTAGCTTTTTATTCAGCAGCTCTCCAGTTTGCAATTTCCACAATCTGGTTGCTAGGGTCCCAATTACCCTAGCAACCATGTATTGATATTTATAAGAGACTATGAATATGAATAGGAGAGGTCCTGAATAGAAAGATGAGTGATAAAAATTAGCAACAACAAAAAGGGGGTTATTTAATAACTCAAATTTTTAGATAAAGATAATAAAAACTAGAATTTATCAAGATTTATTATACCATGAAGTTGCAAAGTCCGAATTCCAAAATTCTAAAGCCTGTTGAGGTCATGTAGAAGTCAATGTCAGATGTCCCTTTTACAATTTGAAGATATCGTGATCTCCACTGGGTTTCGTGTGATAATTGGAAAAATTTGAGGTTTCTGGGCGATAACCCAAAAAGATTGAGTCATTCGGGTAACAAATGCAAACATTATTTACACTATTTAGGTTTTTACTTAAACTTATTGAGTCTTTTCCCGACCCAACTTTTTTTTTGTTATTTTATTGATAAATAAGTTAAAATTGTGGAATGGAGTTAGATTGAGCGTAGTTTAATAAAAATATGAGATATATTCGAGTTTTAGCCTTATATGGCAGTTGTTTTTAGTTGGGGTCACTACCCTCATTTGAAAGTTGGAAAGAATGGCTTCTGAAAAATGCAGAAGTAATGGGAAAGATTCATTATTATGACTATAAGTATAAAGGATGCATCTGGGCCCAGGAATCAAAGGGAACCCAATGGGTACACGGATGTTGGCTCTTCACAACACAATGTTTCAATGTTAAGAGGCTAAAGCAAATCCTGCATGAAGGCTTCAGTGAATAGGTCAACAGAAGTAAGAAATGCCAGAAATGTATGAGTATGAGACCCCAAATTAGAGTTAATGTGTGATATTTTCTAGAGAGCACATTGCACTTCATGTAGCAGCAAAGACAAAGTCTTGGTGGTATGTGATACCTACCTCTGATACAGCTACAGGTATGTCATCTGTTATCCAGAATGCTCAGGACCTGGGGTTTTGCAGATATCGGATGTTTTCGTAATTTGGCTCTTCATTTTGCAAGACAATCATGTAAACAGATAACCCCAATAATAAATAAATAAACCCAATAGACTGGTTTTGCTTCCAATAAGGAGTAATTATATCTTAGTCTGGATCAAGTACAGGGTACTGTTTTATTATCACAGAGAAAAAGGATTATTTGGATAAAATAGAGTCTATGGGAGACCTTTACGTAATTCGGAGCTTTCTGGATAATGATTTCAGGAATAACGGATCCCATATCTGTACATTATTTTGAACATACTATACTGTATAACTGTATTCAGTAGCAGGAGTTCCCAACCTTTCGTACCTGTCAGCCACATTCAAATGTAAAAACATTTTAGGAGCAACACAAGCATTACAAAAAGTTCTTGGGGATGCCAAATTTGGGCTGTGATTGGCTATTTGTTAGCCCCTATGTGGACTGGCAGCTACATGAGGCTCTATTTGGCAGTACACCTAGTTGTTATGCAACCAAAAGTTGCTGCCCAGCCTAGAATTAAAAAATAAGCACCTGCTTTGGGGCCACTGAGAGCACCATCCATGGGGTTGATGAGCAACATATTGCTTGCAAGCAACTGGTTGGGGATCATTGATGTTACCTAACGTCACTCCCTTAAACCCCCTTGCGTGGTACAGAGGGATTTTGGATGCTCAAATGTTTTTCCCGCAGATTGCTTTATTTGCTTGATACCACAAGTTACTTAACTGGACAATTTTTAAAGAATGTGGACTTGTGACATGCTCATTTGCACTACCTGAAATTCAGGTACACCTGTCAATTATGTCCTAGACATGGCAACCTTTTCATTGAAGGGTTTGAATGCTATTTAACTGTGAAAAATACATTAACAAACACTCCAATGATTCTTAAAAAATGCATTCTTCAAATTCTAAAAGCAGGTGTATTTAGGCAAATACGAGAAAAACAGTATATTTTTATTTAAATATTCTTTTGCACGAATGCACATCACATGTAATGTATATTAGAAATGACTTCTAAATACCTCTAGGAGCAAATATGCCGGGCATCTCTCTGAATAACAGAATCATTACTGGCAATATTTAAACGTAAGATTCCATAAAAGTGTTATCAAAATTGACAATATGGAGGTATGTCCTTAATAACTTTTGTCCCATATTCACTTCTGCTGCTCTTTGATGGACTCTTTTGGGCAGTGTTGGACTGGCCCACTGGGATACCAGGAAAAGTCCCGGTGGGCCAAGGTGTCAGTGGGCCCTTATGCTGCTAGACATTTGGCCAATTTCATGGCCATTCCCAAATTCTATGAGAACAAAGAGGCTAAATAGATGGAATAATAGATTATAGTATGTAAAAGAAAGAGACTAGGAGAATAAAGGTTGAGTGAGGAGAGGAAGAATAATAGTACTAAGAGTGGGCCCCTGGTCTAAGATTAATTGGTGGGCCCCTAGTCAAAGGTTTTTGGGTGGGCCCCTGGTGTCCCAGTCCGACACTGCTTTTGGGAGAGATGACAGTTTAAAGCAGCCATAATTAAAATCTGCTAATTTGGAGAGGTCACTAAACAAGCGGATCTTTATCTGATATGGCCACCTTGTGTTGTGCCTCATAATAGGTGCCAATGCAGGCCATTGGGAGAGGACAATGTGGTACTTGTCCTGATGGGATTAGACCTTTCCAATACAAAACCAATTGCAAATTGTCTCAGAATATCACTCTATGCATCATACTAAAACTTACTTAAAGGTGAACATCCCTATTTAATTGGTAGGGTTTCTTCTGACAGGTATACAGACTGCAGTGTGGCCCTGACTGTTATATGATGAACTAGAGGGACCATGTGATTTGTGGGGCATTATTTCAGAAAAAGAAACACTTCTTAGATTTCTTCCCCAAAATTTGATTGACTTAAGATGTATAGGAACATGCAAAGTCAATGATTTTCTGCAATTCCTTTAATATAGCACAAATATTTTAACCATGTGAGCTATGCCGTTCCAATCCACCAATATGTTCAGGCTCACTTAGACTTGAGTCGTGCATCATTAAAGCTGCATCATTAAAGCTGGACAAAGTCACATTCCTTATGGAGTCTAGCATTATGAATCCACATTATTTCTTGTTTCCTTCAATTAGAAAAAATTTGAGAGAATCCCAAAATTACCCCCCACCCCAAACTCCAGCCTAGGGGGCAAATTTACTAAAAGGCGAAGTATCTAACGCTAGCGAAAATTTGCCAGCATGATGTAATTTTGCCACTTCGCCGATTTACTAACGGTGTTGGCGTAAATTCGCTAGCGAAGTGGACCTGCTCTAGTGCTACTTTGCACCCTTACACCAGGCGAAGTTATGCTCTGGCAAAGGGACGTAACTATGCTAATTCACTAGGTTGCAGATTTTCATGAACGTTACCTCTTGCGCCAGGCTTCACTTCGTCACCTCAGACCAGGCGAAGTGCAATAGAGTAGATAGGGATGGTCCAAAAAAAGTTGAACTATTTTCTAAGTCCCAAAAAAATGCTGGCATCTTTTACTTTTTATAGGGTGATAGGCTGAAAAAGATCGAATATTTTTTTTGGGTACCCTCCTTCCCCCCTACATTTGATAACATATGGCACCTAAACTATACAGTGGGCACATGTGTTGGGCATTAGAACACATTTATTAAGGTTCCCTGGCCTTGTGTAGTGTAATGTGTTTGCTGCTGCATATACGGCCATTGTCTGCACGCCGTATGCAAATTCGCCGTATGCGAAGCTAACTCTGGCACAACTTCGAAGGTATGTAAATTTGCCCCTAGGTGAGATGGCAAGTAAAGTGATTACTGAATGTAGCATTAAAATGCCTATAATTTGTAATCTGTCCACCGGGGGGCACTGCTCCTTAGAATCCGTCCATGGTATTATGTTTTTTGCAAGAGAGTAATATTAATAACAAAATATATCTATAGATCAGGAATATCCTATGCTGAATTGTTTTACTGAATATTTTTTTTATTAAAATTAAAAATGTAACCTTCCTTGTCCTTTCACTTCCAGAATGTTATTTTCTGCCTTGTGATTACTCACATCACACTTTTTTTTTTTTTTTTTTGTGCGTTAAAGGGAATTTGAGTTTGGAGGAATCTGAGGTGGAGGGAATTGGTATCTAGGCCAGCAGAGCACAGATGTAGGTTTAACATTAGATACAGTAACTTGAGATCATTCATAATTTGGGAGTGGGGACAGCTGGCAGTCCCTGAGTGGGATCCCATCAAAGGTGCATCCAGTAGTGACTAGTGGGTGTAGGGGTGGGGGCAGATGACTGTGGATTTTGTGAATTCATGACTACAGCTGCTTGTTTTGCAGTATTTGCTACATTGTATTCTGTAATTGGGTCTCATGAACGGAAGCAGACATGATTTATCCACTTGTACTAACTTGTTCATTTTTCTATGAGTTCCTTTAATTAGATTTGGCATGACTGAAGGAGACCATTAAATTCCCGTGCAACATAGCAGCTTAAAGTGGCCATAGATGCACCAATAATATCGTATGAAGCCAATTTTTGTAGGATATTCGGTGTGTTTATGGTGAGAGAAGAGCTGACTGATATCGGCAGAAGACTTGGAGTTTGGTCGGCTCATCGATCGGGCAGTGGGAAAATTTTGATCGGGTGCATTTGAAGGAACACAAACAGCAGACATTGTTAGTGTTGAATTGTCAGATACTGGTATTGTTTCTACCTGTATATCTATAACGAACAATCTTTCCTGGAAACATTTTTTCCAGGAAAGATCGTAATTGTAACATCTATGGCCACCTTTAGTAATTGAGTTAGATGTGCGTTGCAGTACTCTCTACTGCGTTATGTTCAGCCATGCAGCATGCACCCAATTTCATTGGGAGGGTCACCTTTTAGTTAACGTTTATGACCAATTCAATTGGTCTTCATTATTTACAGTATTTTATATAGTTTTTGAATTATTTGTCTACTTCTTCCGTCTCTTCCCAGCTTTCAAATGAAGGTCACTGACCCTAGTAGGCAAAAACGATTGCTCTGTGAGGCTACAATTTTATTGTTACTTTTTATAATTGCTGTTTTTATTCAGTTCCTCTCCTGTTCATATATCAGTCTCTCATTTAACCGTGCCCTGGCTGCTAAGGCTATTTGGATCCTAGCAACTAGAAAGCTGCCAAAATACCAAACTGGAAAGATGCTGTACAAAAAGTGGCATATTTAAAAAGCTACAAGTAATAAAAAACATTACAAATTGTCTCAGAAAATTACCCTCTTTCTATAGCATAATAAAAGTGAACCCCTTTAACAAGGAAATAAGGCATTCAGCATGCTGATTTTATATGCATTTTACAGGGATGAGATTGCAATCCTAGGGATCTTAAAATGGTCCACCACAACAAATATTTCTTACTGATCCTGGCAGGTATGCTATAAACCATCTGTAGAGAATCTGTATCCATGGCAGGTAATAGAGCACCCATATAATATAAATAAATGCAATTATTTAGAGAAGACATGTTCTTTGTGCACAGTAAACATTGCCTTTACACACGACTTCTAATCACTTATATCTATTCAAAAGGAAAAGATGACAAAACCAAAACAATAATTAATTAATAATTTAATTAATAAATATATTTAGTTCAGTAACGTCTCATACTGAATTGCATGTGGACATGATACCTGCTAGAACACAAATTTCTCAATATTAAGATCAATTAATAATTATAAGAGTGATGTCTGTATGTTCACCCTGTGTGTGAATTTTCTCAGGGTTTTTCCGGTTTCCACACACCGAATACATATAGGCAGGTTAATTGGCTTCCAATTCTTCCCTACTGTATGTGTGAATGCAACAGGGTTCTTATATTGTAAGCTCCATTGGGGCAGGGACTGATGTGAATGATGTATCTTTGTGTAAGCAATGTGTAAATATGTTGTGCTTTATATAATAACAAATAATAATTAGTGATGGGCGAATTTATTCGCCAGGCGCGAATTTGCGGCGAATTTGCGCGATTCGCCACCAGCGAATAAATTCGCGAAACTCCCGCGAAAATTCGCAGAAAAAAATTCGCCGGCGTCAAATTTTTTTTTCGAAAAACGTACGCCGGCGTCAAAAATGGGCGCCGGCGTCGGAAAAACGGGCGCCGGCGTCAAAAATGAGACGCCGGCGCCGTTTCGCGAATTTTTCGCCGTTTCGCGAATTTCCCGTGAAATTCGCGAATTTTTCGGCGAAGCGAAACGGCGCAAATTCGCCCATCACTAATAATAATGCATAAATGGAAAACTCCAATTTCACTCCAAACATTCCAAGTAAGCAGTCCAAACTTAATATAGATATGGGACCTATTATCCAGAATGCTCTGGACCTGGGGTTTTCAGGATAAAGGATCTTTCTGTAATTTGGATCTCCATACATTAAATAAACCCAATAGAATGGTGTGCCTCTAATAAGGATTTATTATATATCAGTTGGTATTAACTACAAGGTACCTTTTTGTTGTTACAGAGACAAAGAAAATCAAGTTTAAAAATCTGAATTATTTGCTTTTAAATGGAGTGTATGGGATACAGCCTTTCCTGTGATTTGGAGCTTTTAGATAACTGGTTTCTGGATAACGGATCCCATTCCTTTCACATTTAAGAATGCTGCAGTAAAAACCTTGGCTACCAATGCCAAATCAGTAATCTTGTTGTTATCTAATTGAGCTATTGTGTTTGTGTTCAGTATTGCTTTAAGAATGAATCCCAGATCTTCCTGGACTACAACTCTCTCAATGCCTGAACTCTAATTTATCCAGAAAACGGAGTCATAAAGTAGGGTTCAACTTAATAACAGTCTACAGAGGTGGATATCCAGGATGCTGGATATTATGTTAATATATACACTCATTATGTGCCATGATAGTTCAATGTGGATTGTTTGGAATCTACTTTGGACACCAGTCTGAAGTAAAAGAATGCAGACAATCCATTGATTTTGTTTGGGAAAACATAATTTGCTTTCACTGAACCGTAAGGGAAAGAAAGACAGAGGCCAATAATGTTGACAAAACTACTGTACTGGCAGAATACTCTGTCTGGAATGGGCATGTTTATGCACATGGGCCTTCTCATTCATTTTTGTCGTTTAAAAAGAATAAGGAAATGATGTTGAACAATAGGGCAATTGTGGTCTTTGTGACCAATTGGTTTCACTGCAGCAACACAAAAGGTGAATGGCAAAGCAGGTAAAGGAATGGTTTTAGATTTCACGTTATAATAATTGTTTAGAAGATCAAAAAATAGACTACACAAGCATCAGCTTCAAAGATGCATATATATATATCTACCTATAATCTTATATACCTTAAAGGGAGCCCCTGCGGAGCAGTGATGTATGGTATAAATAACAGGCCATTGAAGCACTGCAGACATAAACTCCTCAGTAAAAGAGACCACTTCACATTTCATTTTTTATTTTTCTGGGATATGTGGGATTGTGCAAAGTTTTCCTGACTGGGATGAGGTGTGCATATTTGGGGCTTTATGCTTTTCAAATCAAAGGATGAACAACTTGATAGATGACTGATATAGCATGGAAACGTTGCTGGCTTCCTAAAATAATAATAATTGGAGTAGATAATAATCTTGGTATATCTGAAGGGGTAATTTACAAAACACTTGGGTGCATGTGCACTAGCACTAAGGGGATGCAAGTACAGTGTGTGCTCATCAAGAACTTGCACCCAGGGGTGTGCTGCTCTTTACTCTGAGCTCTGCATCAAAAATCTACTACTCTATACAAAGTGCAGCATCAGGTGGTGCACCCAGGAGAGTATTTAGGTCCGGTGTTGCTCTAGGCACCTAACATGTAGGTATACCTTCTGTACATACCCATGACCTCAGGAGATGTTACGTCACTGTGCAGTGTGCATGTGAATAACTTCATTTCCACCTCAACAGTGACCCCCCACCTCTGCATGTGTGCTTTTATTTATATAGTGCTGTTTGTGTATGCTGTGCTGTGCACAATGCACTAATAAAACCAGACAGAGAACAATACATTAATAGAATACCATTTGTCCTTATCATATTAAACAGAAATGGAATAGACCATTTAAAACCCAATGGCATAAAAAATTAAATGCTGCAAATGAAACCATACAACAGCCCCACATGCAGGCAGCATGTAAGATTTATTAGCAGGGCATTTTCTCATTACTCATTCTCACACATTCCAGTACAGCAGTGATCCCCAACCAGTAGCTCGTGAGCAACATGTGGCTCTCCAACCCCTTGGATGTTGCTCCCAGTGGCCTCAAAGCAGTTGCTTATTTTTGAATTCCAGGCTTGGAGGCAAGTTTTGTTTGTATAAAAACCAGGTGCACTGCCAAACAGAGCCTCAATGTAGGTTGACAATCCACATAGGGGCTACTAAATGGCCAATCACAGCCTTTATTTGGCACCCCAAGAACATTTTTCATGCTTGTGTTGCTCTCCAACTCCTTTTACTTCTGAATGTTGCTCACGGGTTCAAAAGGTTGGGGATCCCTGCAGTACAGTAACATTCACACCAATTATTCGGTGTACCCCCTTACATGCAGGAAAAATAACTGGGATGTATGTGCCATGGCTGCAGGGGCAGCAGACTAATTGGATGGGGGTAGTAGGGCAATGTGCAACAGCTTGGACAGCTTGAGGCTTATATAGCTGATTCAATGCATTCTAATTCTGCACTCTGAATGAGTGTGCAGCTTTGGGGGGTTGCCCTTGGGTACCTATGCAATAGATTACTTTTTTTGTAATAAAAATAAAAATTCTTCCCAGAGGCTGGGAGACTTGCTGGGCAAATCCAACAGGTGGAGCTGAGGGAGTTTGAGGCGCATTGCACCACATCTTGGATGGAAGTGATTTCACATATAACAGAAAGTGATGTCATGTGCAGTCATGAGTGTGATATCACTCCCGTGCGTTGGGTGTGCACTTAGGTCTGGGGGCTAGGGTGGTACCAGACTGAAACACAGTGCTGCTTGTGATCAGTGGTCATGCAGGAATACAGTAGGTTTTGGTGTGGAAACGCTGTATGTGTCCTGATGCAGGGTTGGACTGGACTGGTGGGACACCAGGAAAAACCCGAAGGGCCCCACCAACCCAGACCCACTCCCACTTTGCTGTCCCCTGACCATCCCATGCCCCCAACCATGTGGCAAAAAGTGAAAACCAGGTACGAACTTGGGGAGAGGGGGTGGAGGGGGTTGAGGCACCACGTGACCCTCATGGCTGAGGCGGACTCCCATTCCATATCTGTGCTGATGGGCTTATCCATCAGTGCTCATACATTCAAGGAATGTAAGGTAGCGGATGGACTTTTCTCTGGGGTATATAAATGCCCCATTTGCCATTAGCCTAAAGAGCAATGGGCAACAAAGAGGGATGGCATAAGAGGTGCAAAAGATGCAACAGAGCTGTCATAAAAAAACAAAAAAACAAGGTTTGAGTGGTAGTAAAATGTGGATAATGCAAGTTCTTAGCATGAATTGAGAAATTGTTTTCAAACCAACTGATTTATGACCACATGTATGTATGCTATTTAGCAATATAAAGTAATAATCTCATATTATGGCAAGGTACTTACGTGCTACATGCTGCAAACAACAACAATTAAGCAACATTCAGGAAAATTGTGCTCTGGAAGCTCCAGATAAGTTACACAGATAATAAGGCCTGATAAATGGTAGAAATATTACACAAAGTAGGGTGGTATCCATATTTATCAACATTGTGTAAGACGCCTGTTGGGAAGGAAATTGGTGGCAGACATGCCTTATTTAGAGACTGAGATTCATAACTAGAGATAAAAGCATATCAGGAGTCTTAGGGTAAAGCAGATGTGCTCGTTGTAGTCATCTATGGCACGGATGATGCCAATGCACATGGATCAGCAAACGATTAAGACATCAGGAGCGATCACTACGCCTTACAGATGGCTCAATGGTTTGCACCTGTTTCCCCCAGTGTTATAAATGTCTGGAATGGATTATTCTGGCTTGTCTTAGCTGCATTTTCACCTTTCCGCACCATGACGTTATGTTGCAACATCTTTGCTAAGAAGTAAGAAACCTTTGGCTCTGTGCAGCAAGAGGTCAGGAAGGGAAAGTCATCTGCCAAGTGCTCCCTTTTTACTCACAACTTGCATTTGTCTTGGCAGTGATTGTTAATGTTTATCAAGGGATTCTCTTTCTGGATTGCAGCCATGGGACAATTGAGCTGTTCTAGAGAATCGCTCATATTTTTGTTCATGTTGTTGATTTACTTATGATCTGTGGGAGCTGTGAGAAGGACATTCTGCTATTTTGTTCCGTTCCATGTGCAACTGATCTATTGCTCTAGTCCTACTTATTATATACTACTTTTACTGTTAACTTCTCGCATTTAACTCTCAAATCATAGTTGAGTCTCTTTCTATTTAAATCAAACGTAACACCCCTTATCATCCACATGCTCTAAGCCAATGCACTTAACTTAGTGTAATAGGCAGGCAATTATGGAAAACCCAAGCTATTGGAAAATGAAGCAGGAGACCGATTATACGTAAATCAGATTACTCTACACACTGCAAATTATCTCTTGGATGTGCATTCTTGTTTCTCCATTCAAGAAATCCTTAGTGAGATAGCATTAAATTGCACTGACATCTTGATTCATTATGGTTTGGAATTACGTACTGAGTCAGCAGCATCTGTCAGCCGCAGAATTCTGGATGGGAGTTATGCCATAAGGCTTCACTTGGGCTGAACATATTGTATTCATATAGGGGGAGTTGTATAATAGCACATTTCTTTTTAGGTGAAAACATTTGAGCATTGTGTAATACAATAATTGGCATCTCCCTCGCGCTACTGCAAACTGTATTCTTTGAACCAGAATACAGTTCAGCATCTTCTGGTAGTCAAAGTATAGCACTAATACTAGATGTGTCCTGTGAATTGTAATAACAAGGTACCAAGATACCAATGTAATTTGTACAAATACATACATAGTATAAACAATGCTGTATTTCGCGACACAGCACCCCAAGGCCACATGGTCCCACCGGCGGCCGCATCTTGCGCGCACACCTCCCGAGGATGCACTCTCAGGGCTTTTTATTTTAATTGTAGTTTATTTCAACGTTTCGGCTCCTAACTCAAGCCTCAGGACGGCTTGAGTTAGGAGCCAAACGTTGAAATAAACTACAATTTAATAAACTTAAATTCTCTCTCTCTCTTAAAATATATATATTTTTACTTAGGTGCAGATTTATCAAAGGTCGAGGTGAAGTTTCAAAGTGAAAAACTTCCAATTTCGAGATATATTTTGTGACTTCGACTAGGGAATAGTCATACTTCGATTCCAAGTTGAAAAAACTTTTTTTTTTAAGTACTGTCTCTTTAAAACTTCAACTTCGACCATTCGCCACCTAAAAGCTGCCGAAGTGCTGTTTTAGCCTATGGGGGACCTCCTAGAACCTGTATGGAGGCAATTGGGGGAGTTTGGGAGATTGAAGGTCGAAGTAAAACAAACTTCGAATCAAAGTAGATCGAAGTAGCGCTACTGCGAATCGTACAATTCGAAGTAGGCCCACTTCGACCTCAAAAAACTTCGACCACCATTCAATTGGTCTTTTTGAATTCTAAGTTTTTTTAACTTCGAACTTCGACCTTTGATAAATCTGCCCCCTATAGTAGTATTATACAAAAGCCACGAATAACCTATACAATATATCCTTATAAATTTAATGATCTCATTAGTTAAACAGCGCTTAGTGTGTCAAATTAACCCTTTGAAACTTGTGTTTTACAAGACACAATGGGGGTCATTTATCAACACTGGGCAAATTTGCCCATGGGCATTAACCCAATGGCAACCAATCAGATTGTTGCATTTGTTGTTCTACTTGCAGCTGGCTTTAAAAAGCTAATCACTGATTGGTTGCTATGGGTAACTGCGCATGGGCAAATTTGCCCAGTGTTAATAAATGAGCCCCAATGTTTCCCCGTATTTTAAAATATTAGGATATAAGAAGTCTCCTTCTATGACCTGTATTAAAGCATTGGTCCTGCAGCATTTGGGCTTTTATATGTTAATAGTTTTCCATGGTGACTTCAAATATCCTTATTACTCACACTGTTAATTTATAGATTTTACTTATTATTCTGTCATACTAAAGGGAAACTATTGTAAAAATGAGAATTTAATATAAGCTTCATCATACTGAAGTAAGAAACTTTCTAAATAAAATAAACTAAACATTCTTCATTGTTTCTGAAATTATCAAGTTCATCTTCACTATTCCTCTCTCAGCATCTGTTTCTCTTCTTTTTGGTCTTCATTCAGAATTTGGGTGTCAGATGAATGATCCTATATATTTTATAGGGGGGGGGGCTCCCTTTCCTAGCAGATGAATTAGAGCTCACTCAAATAACTGATTCCAGTACAAACAAAATCTAACAAAATGACTTCCTTTTGCACAAATTCTGCATGTAGAGAGACAGAATTTCTGGTGAATTAATAGAGTGAGCTTTAATACATCTTCTAGGCAAAAAGAGCCCCCCTATAAGATATATTGGATCTAACTGTCAATGACTTTCTGACACCCAACTGCTGCATGAAGAGAGAATGAAGAGAAACAGATGCTGAGAGAGGAATAGTGAATATAAACTTGATTATTTCAGAAATGGTACAGCATTTTTAATTGATTATATTTAGAAAGTTTCTTATTTCAGTATGCTGAAGCTCATATTAAATTTTCATATTCACAGTATTGTCAGTAAAGGGATGCAGGTTGGATACCTTTGCTATAATCTATGAGTTCATTCATTTTATTGATTTATTTTAATTCCTTGAGTAAGAAGACAATAGGGTGTTTGCTATGTACTTACTGAAAACCGCATGCAAAAAGTTTTACATTTTGAAATTCTGTTTTCTTTTTGTATTTTGATATACATTTTTTTGACTTTCCTTATTCCCACCCATCTTTTATCAAATGCACCTCCTTTTAAACACAGCCTTTCCATCAATGCATGCAAGTGCACATGTACATTTTCTCATTTTCTCAGAGTGGCTATTGTTCTAAATTTAGAAATGGCAGAATAGTCTCACAAAAGATTAATGACTTCCTGCAGCTTTTTGTACCTGCAATTACCAGAATATGCACTTAAAAAGTAGGAAGGATGTCAGATATCTTGGGCCAGGTATTTGTTGGCAGAGAAGAACCTATATAGTCCCAGTTGGGAACTGAAAGCCAACACAACATCTGTAGTAAGCTAATACATCACACTTTATTTTCCGTCAGTAGCTGCTATCATTGCGCTGCTATATACTGTAGGTCTGTCTGAGGCATGACTCACAGTTTGACATGTGACGTGTAACTGATATAAAGATCACTGAAACACACAAAGTCCCACCGCTGGTTCTGACATTTGACTTCTTTTGATTCTATGTGGATATTTTTTTATTACTGTTTTTGATTGATTTGGTACAGTTTGCCCTACAGTCGGTCGCAGGGAGAATCTAAAGGTTGGAGGGAAACCTTAGATTGTGCGTGTACTTAAAACTCATCATCCATCATTCAGCAGTGTTATGTTATAGGCATTCAAAAGGAAGGAGCTGAAAACGTATCTCCTGTATCTCTTCAAGGCGATTACGAGAGTAGGGTGGAAGGGGATCAAACGTTATTTTGCTAGATTTAATGCAGCACATAGGAGAGTACAATTTTGTATATGGTTCAATTCAGGGGCAAGGAGGTTTTATGCTTTGTCTTTATGTTTGTTTTGTGTAGTATACAGTATAGCACCATATAACACCACACTGGGAAACGTTCCCATGGAATGTCCTGCGTTAACGAGCATGAAAAGGTCACCAACAAAGCAAAGTTATCCCCTTTCACCAGTACCTTGCTTTTGTATGCCTTTATTATGGGCAGCATGAAAGACATTTGATACATGATCTTACATATATGTAAAGTAAAAATGAGATGATATTTGTGTCTTGCTCTATATAGTAGCAGCATTTAAATTTTTTAAGACTTATTTTACAACAATTTGAGGCTTAAGCAGTTTTGTTTCATGTTCTCGTGCATAATCAATAGAGTTGCAATATATTGATTTTGGTTTTGTCTAGTCTTCCTATAGTTCTCAGCAATTAAAAAAATCTAATGTTAACAACCATTCCATAAGCAAGCAAGCAGGCTAGTGGCCCATGGATTGACGTCTTTTTACTAATCAACCTCCTAGCTCTGCTACAGGTAGAAAAAACTGTGCCACCATACGGAAATGCAAAAATTATATAGTGAATAAAGTACCCCTTCTTGTAAAATATAAGGATATTATAAGTTACCGAGGAGTTCAATGACCATATAAAAGCACAAGGCCGAAGGCTGAGTATTTTTATACAGGTCATGGGACTCCGAGGTAACTTCTAATATCCTCATATTTTGCAACGGGGGGGTACGTTATTTATTATAATACACAAGTTTCAGTGTCATGTGACAAAAATGACATCACTAATCTCTGATTATAACCGATGACATCACTAAGCACCATGTATAAGGATATAATTTACAGGCTCTTGTGTATTAAGTAAATAATGCCCCAGTTGTTATTTTTTACATAGCAACATAATACATGAGGTTGAAACTGCTAATTGATATAGAGGAAGGCAAACAAAAACTTTCTAAAGCCTCTTTAATTTCCCTCTGAGGGGGAAAAATTAATTCTTTACTCCAACACCATTCTCTGGATCAACTTGTACTATGAGCTACCTTCCACAATCCTGTATTCCCTCAAAAAGCCATCCAACCTCAGGCAGTTCAGGGTGATTAGTCGCCCTGAAGAAGAGGAGATTTGTCGCTGGGCAACTAATCTCCCTGAATCTGAGCGTGTGTCTTAAAGGCAGCTCTTAGAATTGAAACAATATTTGCTAATACTCAGAGATGCTGCTGAAAAATGTATCAACACCAGAGACAGGAACATTAAATGTTAAACTTAGATTTTGGAAAAACTGTAAAAAATAAAAACGGCAAAGCAATTGAAAAAGCCTTTTTTTCTGGTGAACAATCTGAAAACGATTGAACTGAAAACATGTTTGGAAGGTTAACAACCCCTTTAAACCTATCTTATGTATCAACCAGACATTTCTAAATATTAAGATGGAACCTCCTTTCTTCTAATCTGAATAGATGCCCTTGTGTCAGCTGAAAGAACCTACTGGTAATTAAAACTTTTGAAAGATTATAATATAATTATATTGTTAATTTCTATGATGAATGAAGTACCTAAATGTATACAATAAAAATTGTTCCAAAAAACCCCCAAAAATAGGCTGTTGATTTTTTACTATGGCGCTTTAAATCTACCTCAAGGCTAAACCTTAGTATCAATTCCTAATGATACTAAGGTGAAGTGTTAGGGGCATCTTCTGAGCTTTAATCAGATGTTCCTTGTCCAAAATGTTTTTTTTCCCAAGTGACTTTTTTGCCCAGGGCTCAGAAGAATTCTGTGCAGGTTACTCCAGGTGACTGGGGTCCTGGGAAAGAATTAAATCTCAGTCTATAATCTCTGTCTTTTGGGTGGAGATGTCCTACTGATGTATACCCACCCCTAACCAGCCAAAGCAAATCTTACAAACATTATTATTCCAAGATAAAAAAAAAACAGAAAATGTTTTAATTAGGCGATGTTTTCAAAATATTTTTAATTATTTGTAATTTAAGAAAACAGACCTACGTGCCTGATCAAACAAGGTTTTCCTTTTCTATTTTTGTCCTGAGCCTTTTTTTTTAATTTTTCCCTTGGGGCTCGGCAAAGATGTTTCACTTGACCCTCTAAGTCCATCTCGCCATGTCTATGGTTACTTTGTTTTCCTAAAATTACTGTTTTTTTTCCCGTGCACATGCTCTGAAAGACCTCACTTCGCGATACACAGCTGGATGATTTTAGCCCTTTTCAGAGCTTTGTCTTTCAGCTCAGACAGGTGGCATTTTAGTTCAACCTTATCATTGTTGAAAGAGAGGTTAGTGAAGGTCACACAAACTAATTACCAGAGGATTCTTACCCGCAGGTGTCAGTAGCTCTTCAGTAATACTGTGCAGCTCTAAGTGATTAATGGTTATATAGGGCTGTGTCTGAAACCCACTTCCAATATCACAACCACACACTATGTGATTACAAATGTGATTACACACTGTTTTAATTTAAATAGTGCAGCCTTAAATAATAATTGCAGGTTTCGCTTTACTTGCACACGGTGATCTGAGAAATGCCCAGTAAGGGCCATACTAAAATTAACCAAGGGGTAAAGACAACATGTAACGTGCTGTTTTTAAAAGCTGGGTGCAGTTTAATTTTGAGATATATATATATATATATATATATATATAGATATATATATATATATATATATATAAACAAGGGAAAGTTGTGCTCACCACTAGTTTTTTAAACCATTAGGCGGGGGTGCAATGAGGGTGTGACCACAAAATAGACATAGACAAATACAAGATTCCTCTGCACTCAGCCCATTATCAATATATTTAAGACAGCGACATTTTGTGCATACTGCTACTGAAAAATGCCTTACCCTTTAAACAACACAGGGATTGTTTGTCCATATATTGCAATATATTTAAGCTGGCCAACTACGTCAAAGTCATCCCATATCTGGCCAGTCCTATGCTCAATTTTCATCTGATTCATTAAGAATTCTGTGGTTTAATTATACATTTTATAAAAGGGACGAATACGTTTTACCTGCAACTTACTAGCTGCTTTCAAAGTAAAACTCCCAAACTTGGCTGCCCTTTTATTAGACACCAGTGGGATCACCTGACTATAGCTGGGAGGGGTGGGAGCTACAACATGGAGCTGGTCACTGCTCCTGTATAACTATAACAAACAAGGGAAAGTTGTGCCCACCACTAGTTTTTAAAATCATTAGGCGGGGGTGCAATGAGGGTGTGACCACAAAATACACATAGACAATATATATATATATAGACAAATACAAGAGTCCTCTACACTCAACCCATTATCAACATATTTAAGTGGTCACAGCCTCATTGCTCCCCCGCCTAATGGTTTTAAAAAATAGTGGTGAGCACAACTTTCCCTTGTTTGTTATAGTTATACAGGAGCAGTGACCAGCTCCATGTTGTAGCTCCCACCCTTCCCAGCTATAGTCAGGTGATCCCACTGGTGTCTAATAAAAGGGCAGCCAAGTTTGGGAGTTTTACTTTGAAAGCAGCAAGTAAGTTGCAGGTAAAACTTAGTCCCTTTGTAAAATGTATAATGAAGCAATTGAATTCTTAATGCAGTGTCGGACTGGCTCACCGGGATACCAGGAAAACTCCCGGTGGGCCCAGGTGTCAGTGGGCCCTCATGCTGTTAAACATTTGGCCTATTTCATGGCCCTTGCCTATTTCTATTAAGCTAAATATGTAAATAATAGAGATTAGAAGAATAGAGGTTGAGTGAGGAGAGGAAGAAAATAGTACTGAGAGTGGGCCCCTGGTCTAAGGTTCTTAGGTGGGCCCTGGGTGTCCCAGTCCGACACGGTCTTAATGAATCAGATGAAAATTGAGCATAGGACTGGCCAGATATGGGATGACTTTGACGTAGTTGGCCAGCTTAAATATATTGCAATATATGGACAAACAATCCCTGTTTTGTTTAAAGGGTAAGGCATTTTTCAGTAGCTGTAAGCACAAAATGTCTCTGTCTTAAATATATTGATAATGGGTTGAGTGCAGAGGACTCTTGCATTTATCTATCTATCTATCTATCTATCTATCTATCTATCTATCATCTATCTATCTATCCAGTATATCCTACAGTATATCCAGTCCTAGCTTGCTTTATGGCATGAATCCTCGAAATACAGCCAGTGTCACACATGAAAGCAACAATTGCCCATTACCCCTTATGATTAATGTGCACATCTATTATCTGGAGGAGAAAGTCAATAGTTCCTACTTTATTTTATTGTGGAATGAAAACAGAAAAGGATGTAGCATACAGCATAATTACATGAGAGAAGGGAAAACTCAAACTAATGAAACTAATGCTATACAGATGTTGTCAGTTTTCACATCGTGCCCAATGGTGTCCTTGTATAATTATGTTGCACTTTGTCCAGTGGTGAAAAAAGATAATCTACGCAAGACATTGTCATTCTCTCAAGTAAAGGCATTCTTAAATATGTCTGGTACCGTAGCCTGAAGTACAATTAGCCAGGGTACAGGATAACTAGATACACGTGCTGGAAGATTCTTCTGCTTCTAAACATTCTACTCTATTTATAGCCAATTTTAAGTGTTGGAATAAACTGAATGTGACCAATTTTGCTGTAACTGTAAAGTTAAGCATTTCGAACAATTTAAGAACTTATTAAAATTTAGAAAGGTAAATTACCCATTAAAGTAAGCATTTTTGTGTCAGATGGTAATTTTCAGAGTTTTTATAGTATTAATACTCTTAAAATCTCATTAGTTGCATTCTGATGACCATGTCGGAATAATCACACATGCATTTAGTGAAATCACCTAATCCAGGTTTTATTAAAACAATATTAAAATGCCATTCCAACCTAAAAACGGCATTATTCACACTGACGCTGGCCATGGCACATTAAATGCACATCAAAGCTAAGGTAAATGTATTAAAAACAAATGAACTGTGGGTTTCAAGGAATGTACAGTCCCATTAAAAGAATAAAATGTTCCTCTGTCTGACGCAAGTCCAGTGGATAGGGCTTGTGCTAAAAGTCTGTTCTGCCTAAAGTTTACATTAAAAACACAAAACAAAAGAATTCTCTGAAATCTCCCCCAAGGGTTCCTAATTACTGGCAATGGGAATCCTGTGAAAACTCCAGTGTTTCCATTTCATTCTCACTTGAAAACATATTTACCAGCAATAGGGGCACTTTGCGGACAAATTTGAAATTATATCTGCATTTGGAAACAAAGTGGGGAGCAAAATTTCCCAAAACCATAATGGCCTGAGAGCCACTCCCATAGCCAGTGCAAGGGTGAAAAAAGAGCTCACCCACAACCGTTACAGGGTTTTCTGCATATTTTTTGTATTTCAGGCTGCTTGAGGAAAGAGACCACCAGTGACTTAGGGTATGTGCCAGGCTCAGAGGCTGGCCAAGCCAACTGTGTGCCCAGACAAGCCATCTCTCCCCTCCGCGTGCCCATGAACATAAGCAGGGGATGAGCATCAGTGGAGGTTAGAGAGGAGTTGGCAGAAGACTCTTCAAGACATAACTGCCGAGCGCCCTTCTTTGTTGTGCCCTAGGCAGATGCCTCTTCTGCTTAGCCCTATTTACAGCCCTGGCCAAGTTCCAATAAACATTTTTTGGGGGGCTACAGATTGGTGCCAGTGCTGAAGGTTGCCCTCTATCTTCTCACTGCCGCCATGCAAATAGCCCCTATCTCCTGCTATGCAAAAACTTGCTTCTTCTGCCACAAATCTTGTCATGTTGCCCCTCCCTTCTTGATCTAGAACTAATCACAGGGCTGATGTTAGAGATAGCAGATGTACATGCTTAGGTAGCACCCCTCCACTGTGGCCCTTTAGGCATGTGCTTTTCTGCCTAGCCCTAGTTCTGGCCATGGGGAACCTGCTGGCCTCAACTTCCAACTTTCATTTAGTAGGCCCTTATTAATATTCATTATAGATTTCCCTTTGTGGGTACTGAACATTGTAGATCTGGAATATGATAAATAAGGTGTAGTCCTTATCACAGAATTCCTACACGCTAGTGCAGTCCAACAGTGCCTGGAAAAAAGTCCAAAGCAATAGCCAATGCAAGTGAAAAGTCTTCTGGTAAAATGCCTGTTAACCCTTTTATAAATATGCCCCAAAGCATATGAGTATGTTGCCCTTGGGCACTTGCATGAATGCTTCCATATCCACTCAGCATGCTGCTATGAAAGCAAATTCTTTTCTTTTCTAAGCACGTTTGAGTTGTGTGGTCCTGAGTGTAGACATTCTAATTTCATTGCAGTTTTGAAACTGTTTTAACACCACGTTAACATTTTAACACCCTGAGATGCAAGAATTTATAGCAGCAAAATGAATATCATTAAAGTCGGTGTTATGCTTTTCAAAACAAGCCAAACAAGGCCAGAAATGTACCCTTAATTAATAAACATGCGTCTGGATTCCGGCAATTAGTTCCAGATTAATTTTAATTACATAACTTCTTTGGTCCGCCATCCTTAAGTTATCATTAACTGCTCAGGTGATCTCTGTGTCTGTGCTCTATTTTATTACATTGACGTCTTTCAGCAAAAGACTTAACATCTTGACCTTAACATTTAATGTATTAATCCTAATTTTATCCTCCTACCAAGCCTCTCTCTGCTGTATTAAATCAAACCAGGTTAATTCTGTCTCCCACCCACTATGAATAGGTACTCTGTTGGATTTTCCAGAAAACTGACCACCCACTTTTATGAGAACCTGCAGTGAATTAGAAAATCCATCATTGCGGAGAGATGCTGGGCACCAAGGACAGGGCATGGCATTCATCCCAAACAATATGCTTCCTTTGTCTTCTATCTCCTTAGATAACTTAACATAACTTAACCTTGTGCTCAATGCTACCTTTATTCTCTCTCTGAGGGAATGCTAGCTGGCCGGCATTATTAAGAGACTTCTGCACAAAGTTTAGCGACTGTGCAATAAGACACAATTCTATTAAAAAAAGCCATCTGGGTAATTAATAACACACTTGTTCTCTGCCTCTCTTCACTTTGTTAGCGGTAGAAAAGTTCAGGAGAACAGGTAATGTGGTTCATATCTCTTTCACTGGAATTCTTTGGGAAGTGAGAAACACATTATCCTTTACCAAACAGAAATTCCCTCCTTTTCCAAGGAACACGAACAAAAAGGAAAAAAAAAATCAAAATCAAACCCACCTTCCACCTTTTCTGGCACATGGATCATTTGGTGTGTTTATGTTCACCACTTTATATCGGGCGGTACAAAATGAAAGAGAAACGTGGAAGTGTCTCATAAAATCCCAGTAAAATGGCAGAACTGTTTCTACAGCTCCACATCAAAACCTTTTTACATGACTTTTAAAATCTCCCTGGGCATCTAAAAGTATTACTTGGCGTTTCTGTACTCCACTTGAAAGTTACACTAATGACCCCAGGCAATACATTTTTAGTCCTTTTTTTTTTTTTAAGCCATTTACAACAAAAGAATTTGCTTGTAAGGGATAAATAAACGAATGTTAGAAGGGAATTTCTGCCCCACACAGGTTACCATTTGGAAAGACTAGCTTGTGGTCATTGCATAGAATTAGAATATATTAAAGACAGAATATACCGGTATAGGTTCTGTTATTTAGAAACCCGTTATCAATAAAGCTCTAAATTATGGGAAGGCCATCTACCATAGCCTCCATTTTAATCAAATAAATCAGATATTAAAAATTGATTTCATTTTACTCTATAATAAAGAAACAGTACCTTGTACTTGATCCAAACTAAGATTCACTTAATGCTTATTAGAGGCAAAACCAGCCTATTCAGTTTATTTAACGTTTAAAGAAGAACTTCACCCTGTACCAAAAGCCCCCTAAACTGCCTGCCATTGACCCCCTCCCCTCTCCCTCACAGCACTGTGCATTAGTTAAAAAACATAAAAAAATCTGGCTCTAAATGCAGTGCAGCTGAGCTCCAGGGCACCATCTGCCGCCGATTTGTATTCTTTCGGGGCTCAACGCTGATTTGAGCATGCGCAGATGAAGCAGATTCCTGACTTGGCCCAACTGTGCATGCTCCTGCAGGCTTCATGTCAGCGTTGAGCTCCATAAGAATGTGAAGTGGTGGAAGATGGTGCCCTGGAGCTCTGCTGCGCTGCTCTGCATTTTAGGGTCAGATTTTTTTTCTGAGGAGAACTAAACTCCTCAGTTTTACCCCAGAATTCTGTCCCCACTTGAAATAGTGAACACACATGCAGAGTGAGCTCAGCGGAGCTCACGGGCGCCATCTTCTTCTCTTCAGTAATCTTTGTGTCTTCTTTTTCCTCTTCGACAATTTCCGTCTCTTTCAGCGTATGGCAATTGATTTGCGAACCGGAAGATAGCTCCAACTGTGCATGCGCAATTATGACGCGCACTTCAAGTGAGTTCCGCTGCGCTCACTCTGCATGTGCGGTCACTATTTCAAGAGGGGACAGAATTCTGGGGTAAGACTGTGTAGAGGGGAGGCAGGGAGGGGGCCAATGGAGGGGGCCAGTGGGGACTTAACATTGCAGGGGGTTTAGTTCTCCTTTAAAGGGTTGTTTTTACATACAAATGATGATTACATTTACTTTGCTCAACACTGTGATAATATACCTCTACTTTACATTGGAGACATCATTTGAAGTCATATCAGAAGGGTAACCATACAGTGAATGTCTCTTTTGTATGTATTTTTTGGGCAGAAATTTAGTAAAAACCTTTTCAACAGCCTTGTGCAGTAAAAGTTGTGCTCTGGCCTGATGCCCTTACAAGCTCACCATCTTTTTTCCTACCACTCAGCTAGCTCACAAGTCATCACCTTATAATATCTGCCTTTTTCTCTCAACATCACCAAAGAAACAGTGCCATAGGGGACTATAGATTATATAACATATGTCTGATATAAACAATGAAGTATATTTTTGATTCTTCCTGTATTTCTTCTTTTTTTTTTTGCGTTACCTTGGTCTTTAGGACACACAGATTGTGGCCTCGGGTCTTTAAATGGTTTCCTGTTGGATGACTTATATCCTTATAAATTATATTAGGTATTATATTATCTCATTTATATTTATAGCTCTGTATATTTTCCTTTGCATGTATGCCAACATTCTTCATAATTTCTAAAGTCAGTAGAAAATCTGCACAGATCCGTTTTGCCCTGGCTTGCCACATGATTAAATATTATAAAACATTTCGATGTTTTTCATTATACTGTTCTGGCCGATAAGATGTGCTGGCAAAGAGAGAACAAGGGTACTTTGACATTGGAGGGTGGTCAGAGGGTTATATATGTAATAATAGGAAACAGATGCAGGTTTTAGTTTTATTTTTAATGAGGGCCAACTGAAATTATGCAAACATTAAATAATGATGTGTCAGGGAATCTTACATTGCAATTAATCTTGATGTCTTTTTGCTAGACATGGTTACTCAACCATGACCCCTATGATAATCAGGAGTACGGAAAAAAAATACTCTGCTTAAAAAAAAAATTGGTCAGAGTTAAAACCATATATGTTTGCTGTAATGCATGTGCTGTTTATTTTAGTATCTTGGAATCTCCGTATAAAACTTGAATCTATATTTTCAGATAAAACATTGCATTATTATCTGTTCTGGACTGGTGACAATGTATAAACACTATTATTTGTAGACACCTGTAATCCTTATTTAAAGGGAAAAGATGCTCTTATGAGAGTTGCATTAATATAGTCCTTGGTGAACATTTGAGGGCTTTATGAAAACAAGGAGTTTAAAAATAAGCACAAAGCTCCATGTTTTGCCCACCATTTTTCCCAGCAAGTGGTAACTATGACTGCCATAGTGCATACTTGAGGCTAGGATTTGCAAGCTACGATTTGCAGCTTGACTGGTGCATTGGCAGGCACAGGACAGCACATACTATAACACAAAATGCTAACAAAGAGTGCAATGAAAAAAAGAGCATTAGGAGTTCTGGAAGGCTTGCCCAAACTCTACTCTCCGAGTCTTGCTCCATATTCACTACTAGAGACCCAAAAAGAGTGCAGTGGCTCTGTTACTGAACAGCACACAAGTTTTAACTGGAGTAAAAGGTAGGTATTTTATTTCAGTAATTATTTACACATTTAGCTGGACAGTGGTAACTGGAAGGTGTTTGTTGTTTTTTTAGGTGGTCATTTTTTTTTTTAAAGTCATTTTCAGTCAATCCCTATTCAATAAAAATATTTTAATGTTGTCTGTTCCCGTTGTCCACACTTATCTTACCTATATTTGGCATTTGCTGCTAAAGTTATTTTTCTGCCCCCAAGCCCAAATAGTTCCCCCAAACAAACACACACACAGGCCTGGATTTGTGGCAAGGCCACAAAAGCCCAGTCCTAGGGTGGCATATTTTCAGGGGAGGCATGCTACCCAGGCACATTCTGTTCTGCCGCAGCTCCCCAGTGATTAGCCACATGAGCGATCGCACAGGGAGCGGGGCGCTCGTGAAAGCAGCAGGTGCTAGTGCCTAGGGGCACCAAGTACAGAAATCCGGCCCTGCACACACACAATTAGCCAAATGATATCTGGGGCATTGGTCTACAATACTTTCAAGAACCTATAGAATGTTGATAATCCCTACTGCAGTTAGACTTAATGCACCAATCCTCAGATGGCATAGCTGGGTTGAGACACAAAAGGGGTTATTTACTAAACCTAAAATGTATCTGGTCTGGCTTTTTGGGGGAAAAACTGCAAAAAAAGCCAGAATCTGAAAATCCACCATCTCAGACCTGTTGAGGTCATGTATAAGTCAATGGGAGGTGTCCCTATCCCAGCTGGAAGTTATAGTGGTTTGTGCTGGGTTTAGCCTGATAATCCGATAAATGCAGAGTGTGTGAGGAGGTAATGAGAGATTTTTTGAGGAGCAGGTCAGTAAAGAGCATAACAAGTGGTTAGGTGAGTATCTAGACCAGTGACCCCCAACCAGTAGCTCGTGAACAACATGTTGCTCTCCAACCCCTTGGATGTTGCTCCCAGTGGCCTCAAAGCAGGTGCCTATTTTTGAATTCCAGGCTTGGAGGCAAGTTTTGAGTGCATAAAAAACAGGTGCACTGCCAAACAGAGTCTCAATGTAGGTTTATAATCCACATAGGGGCTACCAAATGGCCAATCACAGCACTTATTTGGCACCCCAAGAACATTTTTCATGCTAGTGTTGCTCCCCAACTCCGTTTACTTCTGTTGTTCATGGATTCAAAAGTATGGGGATCCCTGATCTAGATATACGTTCAGAGATGTAGGGTAGAGCAGAGTTATGAACTGCTTTGAATTTTATTCTGAATGGTAGCAGAAGCCAGTGCAGGGATTTTGACAGAAGTTTGTGTGATAAATGTGTTTTAAGAGATCTTTGAAGATGTATACATGTTATAAACAGTGAAGGACAGGACATAATTCAAGATAAGAAGGATAACCCCAAGGCACCAGACCTGGTGAGATGGGACAATAGTGAAATTGTTAACTGTAATAAACAGTTCTGGGATGTTATGGGTGTTGGATGGGGGAAAGAGAACCAATTATCTTTTACAGAAGTTTAATTTAAGGTAGAGTTGTGACATACAAGCAGCCATAGCAGACAGACAGGAAGGGACCAGAGTTAAGGACTCTGGGTTGTAATTAGGAGAGGAGATAGATATGAGTTTCGTCAGCATAGAGGTGGTATTGAATACCATATAAGTTGATTAGTTTGCCAGTGGAGAATTTACAGGGAAAAAATAATAAGGGGCCTGGGAAGGAGCCTTGAGGGACCCCAACAGAGAGAAAGGGGTAAGATTATGTTTCCTTGTAGGAAATACTGAAAGAACAATTTTTGGGGTAAGATAAAAAAAAGGACTGGACGAAGAAAGGATGAACCGCAGTGTCAAAAGCATTTGATATATCCAGAAGTATTAATAGTGAGAAGTGTTTTTGGCTTTAGCTGATAAGAGTCCATCAATTAGCCATCTTAGAGCAGTTTCTATTTCTATTAAGCTGTTCTTCTGGGTTAATTGCTCTTCTCTCCATTCCAATTGACCTGAACATGTAAGTACAAAATGTGGAGTTCATTATTTTCCTTCCATCATTTATAACTTTGATCCTCATTCCACACACAGAAAAGGGGCAATAAACATATAAAAAGACAAACATTCCTTGTTCCACTCCATTTAATTTAAAAACCCTTCTAAGAAAGTACCTATGAAAGTCAACCCCTTGTATTCTGGACTACAAAAAAAATGCTAAGTTTTTGGTTGTTCCATATTTTGTGAGGTCATATATGAGTAAGGAACTAGACCTCTTTAGTTGCAGTATCTGGTACTTACATTGGACCTCCTTCAGGACTGACCTTTTAACTGATAACTTCAGATTCAATTTAACCTTCTCATCTCAGTAGGGGAACTCCATGTCAGCAGTAGGAAAATGAATAGTGGATAGTTGATAGTAGCTTGGCAATTGGCTACAGCCTCACCTGTCCCTATTTAAATTGCATCTCAAACCTTATTAGGACAAAAGAACAAACCTGTTTTCTGGTCTAAGAGTTTACTTATCATAAGAACAAGATATAAGATTCAAAGACATTACACTACACCTGAATTAAACCCAATAGGATCACGTACAAGGTACTGTTGTATTATTACAGGGAAAAAGGAAATCCTTATTAAAAATTAGAATTATTTGCTTATAATGGATAATGGGCTTCAGGATGATGGATCCCATACCTGTATTATATTTTAATGCAGACCTCTAGCACTAATGCAACTAAACGCAACTAACGCCACTAAAATTTTATTTAAGGTATATTCTACAGCTCTAATTGCAGCACTATAATTTGTCATGTATATATATATATATATTTAATTACATATTAGTGTGCTTTCAGCAAATAACATTATTTTTAGACTTTTTTAAATGACATTGCCTCTGATGGCAGTTTCAGCCTTGTGTGAAGGTCAGTTGTTTAGTGAACAACAGCTTTATTTATATCTCCACCTGCAGCCTTACAGGTGTTTCTTAAGCCTCTTACATTTAAGCTTTGAAGGCAAATGTTTGGTTTAGGAGCATTGTCTGATGCAGGTTACAAGATGGTAATGGAATTATGCATAGCTGCAACAGGGTCAATACCCCAATTTGGTTCATTGCCTATACAGAGGGGCAGATTTATCAAGGGGTGAAATTTTTTAACTCCCATCATTTGAATAAAAAAGACCAACCGAAATTCCAAAAAATAATAAAAAAATAAAAAACAAGACAAAAAAAAAAAATCAAATTTTTTAACCTCGAGTGAATAGGCTGTATTCGATCATTCTAATCGAATTCATATTTGGTCGAAAAAACTTTGATTTTTCAAAGTCCAACCAAATAACTCCAAATAGGTTCTAGGAGGTCCCCATAGGCTAAAAAAGCAATTTGGCAGGTTTAAGTCTAAGTCGACTTTTTAAAGAGACAGTACATGATAAATGTCGATTTAGAGTTTTTTTAAATTTTTTCAAATTCAAATCGAATTTGGACTATTTCCTAGTCGAAGTACACTTAAATTAAATTTTTCAGTTCGACCATTGATAAATCTGCCCCAGAAAGTACAGGTATGGGATCTGTTATCCAGCACGTTTTGAACGTGTGATTTTCCAGATAAGTTATCTTTTTGTAACTTGTATCTCCGTATTTTATATCTACAAAACAATAATTTAAACATTAAATAAACTCAATAGTATGCATCTATATCACTCACTATATGAAACAATGAAGGGATTATTATTATAAGTGAATAAAGACTGTACTAAAGGGGAATGTTCCTGGTTATCCAGTAGTATAGTATTTTGTTGTCTTAGAACACAACACGTCAGTCAAATATAAAATGTATTTTTTCCAGTAAGTAGAGGAGGATTGTGGAATATTTATTTGAAGAAGCTAGACCCTGCAATTCTTCATAGTAAATGAGAACTATCAAATATATACA
Organism: Xenopus laevis; assembly: GCF_017654675.1. NCBI lineage: Eukaryota > Metazoa > Chordata > Amphibia > Anura > Pipidae > Xenopus > Xenopus laevis. The sequence continues at coordinate 128,999,653 of NC_054381.1, forward strand.
GTTTGTAGAGGGAGAAGTCATTGCAAAAGGCTTTTCTGTTGTTATTAAAAAATCTTTATTGGGAGTGCATTCCTGTTATCCCCTATATGTCAGGTAAGTGTCTTTTAACTCTTTATTTTCAAATTTTTATCATTTTAGGTGACATCTAATAAATACAAAAAAGAAGCCATCATGTCAAAAAAGGTTTACAGTTATATCTTTAAAGGGCATTTGTCAAATAAAAGAAATCAATTCTTTGATTCATTCATTGCAAATTTTTAAATTATTTGTATATATTTTGCCATTGAAAGCAGTGCCCGTCTCTATCCTCTGCCCGGATGGCTCAGACTGTTGATACAATGTAAGACAATGCAGCTGATTAGCAGACCTGTCTTTGCTGGGGAACTAAGGGGCAGATTTATCAAGGGTCGAAGTGAATTCGAGGGAATTTTCGAATTTAAAAAATTAGAAATTAGAAGTAATTTTTTGGATACTACGACTTCGAATTTACTTCGACTTCGGTTCGAAGTAAAAATCGTTCGACCATTCGATAATCGAAGTACTGTCTCTTTAAAAAAACTTCGACTTCAATACTTAAACCTGCCGAAGTGCTATGTTAGCCTATGGGGACCTGCCAGAGCATATTTTTAAGTTTTTGGGTTTCGAAGGAAAATCGTGCAATCGTACGATAAAACCTTTCGAATCGTACGATTAGAAGTACGATCGTACGATGAATAAAATCCTCCGACTTTGAATTCGAATGTCGGGGAATTGTATTCGATGGTCGAATTTCGAAGTATTTTCCACTTCGAAATTCGACCCTTGATAAATCTGCCCCTAAGACTTTTGCAACATTGTTTAAAAAGTAACAACCAGGAATAAGGCAAATGCTGCTTTCAATGGCAATTGTTTTTTCAAATAATTTTAAAAGCACTAAACATCTTTAATAAATGTATATTGCAAAGTTGCTTGGAATTATGTTTTTATTATTGCTTTTATTAGGCATTTTGGGGTTGACTTGCCCTTTAAGACCAGAAAAGAAAATATTAATGAGATAGTTAAAATGTTCACTAGTACAGAGAATGGAAATAAAATCAAAAAAAGGAAAACAAAAGGGAAATAAATAAACTTAAGGCACGGGGGGGGGGTTATTTCTCATACAATAATTACATATTAGATAGTGATGCCTTCTCAAAACTACTGCATATGCCACAATGGAACAAGCATCATTCAGTACTCAGTGGAGCAATAGTCTGCCTAATGCAGTACAGATTGGAGAAAGGGTAGTTAGTACAGTTATGGGACCTGTTATCCAGAATGCTAAAAAATTTTTAAAAAAATAACTACATACAAATTTCTGTTTGTAGTGAGAAAAATAACGTATTTCCTTGCATGGTTTGTGCAAACATTAGCATTAAATCCAAGCAGTTCATAAACTGTCAGAATAAAATGTCATTTGCATAGATTTATCAGAACTGCATTCACATTCAAATCTACCCAAATACAAAGCAAACAATTGAAAATAGACTTGGCAGTGACAGAAGCACCAATCTGTACAGTAACAGGATCATCAGATCATACAATTATTAACAATTAGCTAGATATTGCAGCACAATCTTCATCGATTGTTAGACGCTCTCTTACAAAGATCATTTTCGGTAAGCTTAATGCATACAATAAATTGCAAAATAAGAGGAGAAATTATACTAACATTAAAAGCCGTTATAGATTGTCTGTAACTCAAACGGTTGATTAATTAAAAGGTATTCAGCCTTTTGCCCCATTGCTGATTTTTTTTGGGTTTACTAATGGTCATTATTAATCCTTTCACTTGGATGAACATTTATATTTACTTTATTATTCTTATTATTGTAACTAGAGGTCTTACTGGATTTCTAACATGTCCCAGCAGCTGAAATTCTATTCATATTTATTTATTTTATATAATTTTATCATATTTATTAACTTTGTCTTGAACTAGAAATCTAGCAGAAAACATTGCTTTTTATTATCATGGAAGGATATGGAAGTTCCTGCACAGAATACCATTATAAATGTGTACTAGAACTCATAGAGGAGTGAAGAAGTAAAGCAAGATTAAATTAAAGGGATTAAAGAAAAAAATCTACATTTGTTGTATTTCTGCTTTTAGAAAGGACATTGCACCCTGTGTATCTTTCAATATGTTTAATATAATTAAGGTAGGGAATTTAGAATTATTACAATTTTAATGATGACAGGTATGGGACCTGTTATCCAGAAAACTCAGGACCTGGGTTTTTCCAGATAATGGATCTTTCTATAATTTGGATCTCTATGCCTTAAGTCTATTAAAATTATCTAAACTTTACTCGAAACAAGTTTGATATGACCCCAGAAGCAAATGCAACAAAATATATATAATAAACTACCAAGAAAAGCATTGGAAATGCTTTTGGTCATGGAAATTATTTTGACTTGAAAAACTAAAAAGTATGGTAAAAAAAATAATCCAAACGTTAAATAAAGCCAATAGGCTTGTTTTGCCTTAAATAAGGATTCATTATATCTTAGCTGGGATCAAGTACAATCTAATGTTTTATTATTCCTATAATTCAGAGCTTTCTGGATAACAGGTTTCTGGATCATGCACAGAATTCTATTAAGGAACTGATTCTGATGTTTCCCAAAAATGAATGAACCTTGCGTTGCAAGTCTATGGGGCCACTTTACTAACTGGTAAAATCTTTTACTCATAATTGTGACAGCTAACTAACTATGGAAAACTTTTTTTAAAATATGAAATGGATCATTTTTCCCCAGTGTCTGTGCTTGTGCTTATAGATTGATTTTGTACTATACATTTGGTGGGCATGAAAACATTTGCACCCCAGCAGCAAGGGTAGGTTAAACCTACACATCTTATTTATAAAACAGTCAGCTGTGTAGCAAACCGGTTAATATTCATGTGAACCATGTTCCTATGTGGGAAGATATTATTTTCATTTATGCTCATTGTTACATTCAAGGGCCCACACTGAAATCTGAACTGTTTGAACTGAAGAGCTTCTAACATTTCATTTTCAAGAAAGAATAATATATTACTTCTCTTTCTGGCACACTCTTTACTGGAATCCCCCCATTTGTTTTCATGTTGTTCAAGCTTGCCTTTCCTACTCAGTGTTACTCCTTGCATATTTCAGAAAGCAGGTGCTATCAATATTTTATGAGTCAAAAAGAAATGACAGTCCTGAATTCTTAAGTAACTTTAATTTGCAACATCTTACAATTAGAATCAATTTAAAACACAGAGGTAGCAGCTCAAGTTAAAGAATAGTTGAATATTTTTGGGACCAAGTTATAGCAGTACAGCAACATCACGAAGTGCCTATAGTGCGATATACTAGAAGCACCTAGAAATGACTGAACTTAACAGGCTTATGCATGAATGGGAACAGGGCCGCCATCAGGGGGGACAAGTGTCCTGGGCCCGGGCATGAAGAGGGGCCCGGCAGTGCTGCACTTTTGAAAGAGCCGGACCCCCCTTGCGATCGCTGAAGCTTTGCGGCCATTTTTGAAGTGCCGAAAAGCCAAAGTCCCGAAGCAGCGAAAAGACCCGAAGCCACGAAAACAGACGAAATTGAAGTCCTGAAGTGGCGAAAGGACCCAAAGTCACGAAAGGAGGCAAAGTTGAAGTCCTGAAGCCATGAGTTCAATTCTACTGAACACCAATTTGTGTTTTTTTTAATCCTCTGGCCACCAATGTATTATTTTAAAATTCTATAGGCCCCTGCCACCAATTTTTTTTTTTTAAATATTTTTTTGGGCTCCAATTTTTTTTTAACTTGTAAGGGGGGCCCTGGCACCAATGCTTTTTTAAAAAAAACTTATGGGGGGCCCTGGCGCCAATGATTTTTTTTTTAACTTATAAGGGGGCCCTGACCATCAATAGCTTTTTATAACTTGTGTGTGTGTGGGGGTTACTTTTTTAGCTCTGATGTCTGTGTCGTCTTTTAACTGTGATGTGGAGTGGGCGGGATCTGGGGTGGGGCTTGGGTGCAAGAGTGGACAGGGCTCAAGAGGCCGGAAAAATTTTGTTGTAAGGAGCCCCATGATTTCTAATGGCATGGGGATGGGTAGTTGATGCTTGTAGATGCTGGTTAGATGTAGCTGTAATTGTTTTCTATACTAGTGTACCTGACATACAGAAGAATTACACTATTTCTGTCCAGCTACAAGCAGCATGTCACGTTCAGTATCCCAAACCCAGAACAGACGCCAATGTTCCAGTTATGGCTCAAGCTTCTGCCTATAACAGCCGCCTTTCACGTTGGGAGGAGCCCTCCGCTACTCAGATGCCGCTAGGTCTTAAAGGAGAAGGAAAGTCATCCTGCACTTGGGGGTGCCAAATATTAGGCAGCCCCAAGTGATTGTATTGACTTACCTGAAACCCCGGGCTGGTGCTCCTATCAGCAGAAAACTGCACCGGCCCAAGATGAAGGTTGAGGGAATCAGAACACGTGACTGGAGTAATGGGAAAAGAGTTAAGTGTAGTCGAGGAAACAGGCTGGACTCAATAGCCAAATAATTAGCTTGGTACAGAATCAGGAACCAGAAGCCTAGTCAAAGAAACAGATCGAGGTCAATAACCAATTGGTCAGCGCGGTGCAGAGTCAGGATCCAGAAGTGTGGCC